>NW_024423675.1:13151633-13204603 GCF_017311325.1 Ursus maritimus
TATATATATATATATATATATATATATATATATATAATGTGTGTGTGTGTATATATATATATATATATAATGTGTGTATATATATGTGTGTGTATATATAGATATATATATATTTTTTTACTTAACATGAAAACTTAAGTATTTTATCATGTTAGACAATATTCTTTGTGGCTGCTAAATTCATTGTATCCCTATACTATATTTTATATGTTTTTTTCCCCTATTGTACCTTTAGTTTATTTCCCTTCTCCACTATCTTAAAAACACTATAAAGAATATTTTCAAATACATGTCTTTGATGACATGTATAATGATTTCCTTGGTTTATCTATACAAAAGGGAATATATGGGTCAAAAATATGAACATATTTAAGCTCTAGAATAAATAACATCAAAATCTCCTTCCAGAAAAGTTTTACCAGTTTACATTACTACAAAAGTATGAATGCTTGTCCTTACATTTTCTTGCTATGGAGCAAGTAATATGTCATTTTGATAGATGAAAATATTATTTTATTATAATTGTATTGTGTACTTCTTTGGCTATATTTTTTGTTTGCCCATTGGAAAAAAATTAGTTGCTTTTTTATTATTAAATTTTGAGAATTCTTTATGTATTCTGAATACAAATCCTTTATCAAATATGTGATTTGCAAGTTATCTCCCCAGTTTGTAGCTTTTCTTTTCATTCTTTCAGCAGCATCTTTTGAAGAGCCTCATTAATATACTAGTATTTGATGCCTTTGTATCACTTTATTTACATTTTAAAGGGGGAGAAAGGGAAGTGAGAGAGAGAAAGAGAGAGAGAGGAGAGAGGAAGTTGAAGGCAGGAGAGATGGGAGAGAGGAAAACTGGTTGGTTTAGGTTGAGTTACATGCTCATTTGTCAGCCAGGGAAAGGTGGCACTTTGATATTTTCACAAAGACTACACATGATGGGTATTCATCAAAAAGTTAAGGAAAGGGCAATGGTATGTGATTTTATCTGATGAAAGCTATGGGCCCTTTGGGTAGAAAATGCACACATGCAATACATGATATATTTTTTCATACAAATACATTCACAAAAATGGTCAGGGTAAGAACACTGGTTTGATAATTCTGAAAATACAACTGCATGGTTTATAATTTGGTTTATTATAATCGAGCAATCTGACAGTGTCCTGATTTTGACTCAGGTTAAAGTATTGTTTTTCTTTTGGAAAAGCTTCTGAAGCTTAGAGAATTCTTCCTGGATACTTAAGCCTTTCAGTAGGCTGTATCTTAAAATGGCTACTTGCCTTTCATTTTTACTTGAAGGCATTATAAGTCCTTTCAGGTTTCAGGCACTTAAAAAACATTTCTAGGGGCGCCTGGGCAGCACAGTCAGTTAAGCGTCCAACTCTTGGTTTTGGCTTAGGTCATGATCTCAGGGTTGTGAGGTCAAGCCCTGTGTGAGGTCAAGCCCTGTGAGGTCTGCGCTCAGTGCAGAGTCCGCTTGAAATTCTCTCCCCCTCTCCCTTTCCTCCACTGTCTCTCTAAAATAAATAAATAAATCTTTTAAAAATTTCTAGGTAACTTTGTCTGATTTTATCTTTGATTCCTGTAATTCTAAGGTTGGACTATACTATCTCATTCATGAATCACATTTATACTTATTTTCTTTGTTAATTTCTTCTATGTATATCCCTTAAGTTTATCACTTGTTTTACTGACCAGATATTCCATGACATCATTTCAATAATACATTGCTTCTATCCATTCAATAGGATTAAATTATTCTTATCATTTAAATAATGATTTGAATAGTTCTCTTGCAGAATTCAACCTGTTCTACTCTTTTTTAGTAGTTGCTAATATCAGTGAGACCCACTCTAAAACTCTTGGTCTGGGTCTCTGGGTATTGCAAAGATGGGGATGTCACAAACCAAGTTAGGGTATTTATTTACAAACCTTAGGCTGTGTATATTGGTTCCCAGAACTTCATTCTCATGTAACTGCATTGGCCACCTCCTCCATAGCTGGGACATGGCTTAAATGTATATCTGGTTTTTATTTCCATTTAATAGCCAACCCCCCCCCTTTTTTTTTAAAACAGTCCTTCCTCTAAATACAGTTATATCCCTAGCCAAAGACAGTTCCTCTCCCTTTTCCCCTCACACTAAATGTAAACTAATTTCAAGGACATCATATGATTGTAAAACAAAATATTTCTTTTTAATAGTATATGATATCCATTATTACTCCTCTTACTTTCTGTTCTGTGTCCTCACTATGTTGTATAGCACTCATGTGCCACACTTGAAATTTTCTCTTCATTTTTGCTTCTTCATTCTACAACCTTTCAATAAATGAAATGACAAAAAAAAAAAAAAACCCACAAAAAAAAACCTTCTCCTTGAGAACAGATGACCATCCTCATGTACTTCTAGGACATCTATTCCAGGGGTAAGATTGACTCCCTGCTTGTTCTGCTTTCTTCTTTTGATTTATTTATTTCTAATGGAAAACTTTCTCAATAAGGTCATTTCATTATTATTTAAAAAAATCTTTTCCTCGTATTTTATTGGGATTAATTTGTTGGCCTGTGGGGACTTGATCTTAGGAGATGCTATTTTTAAAATTCTTTAAAAAGCTGACTTTTGCTTGCAGACTGCCTCCTAGTTAGAGATAAACCTGATAATAATGTTATTAAAGAACTGCTAGTTTGGAGAAATCTTCCTTTAGTTTTCCTAAGTGATGGAAAACTGAGTTGGTTGGAATTTCCTTAAACATAATTTGCCTTTGTGCAAATCTTTCTTAATCGTGACCCATCAGAATTAGTCTAAGGAAAGTTCAGATTGCCTCCTCTTATAGAAGGCATAAATAACCTTATTGTAATTATTTTGAAGTTAATTAGAGGTTATTTGTTTTTCCGATGCTTTTATGAATTAAACTTTACACATTAAATGTTTTGGGATACATTTTTAGTATTTAAAATATTTTATTTTATTTTTATTTTATAGAAAGAAAAAAAGTCCTATTTTGATATAATGTTAAAAATGTTATCTTTGTTTGTGTTTAAACACCATGAGAACTATGTGAACATGACTAAACTGACCTTGCTTCAGTTTACCTTGCCTGGTAAAGATAAGAGTATAAAACAGAAATAATTTCAGTGTTTTTTACAGGATATTCCTATAGATCAATTTTATCAGAGACAGTAGTTTGCTTGCCTGGGGCAACCATGTGCTTATTAAATAAGAATTTACTTATCAGGTTTCATTCGAAGACCCTCATTTTGCTGTATTTACCAAGTTGAAACTGTTATATCACAAACTTTGCTCAATCCTAACCAGTTTCCTGCCTCAAAAACCTTGCTTTAAACCACTTGATCCGAGTCACTTTCAACTTCTCTTTTCTGACACACTGCTAAGATTATGTGAAGGGGTTGTTCACCCTATTATAGTGAATTCAAATGAACTTATTTTTTCTTAATTATCAAGTCATTTGGTGATATTTTGGTAAATTCAACAATCTGGAAAAGTGATGTCCTGTAGAGGTTCATACAATGATAGAAATATCCAATGTGGTAGTCACTAGCCACATGTGTGCCTGGAATGTGGCTAAGCATGACTAAGGAACTAATTTTTAATTCTATTTAATATCAGTTACTTTAAACTTAAATTTAAATATCCATCTGTGGCAGATTCTACCATATTGATTAAGATAGATCTTGGAAGTTTCACTGAGATTCAGCTGAGACCCCATCTTACCACTGTGGCTAAGACACTCAAACCCAGAAACAGTACTGATGTCCCTTGAGCTCAGTGGTCTCTGACTGTGATGGGGAAAGGGTAAATCTTGTTCCAATTTTTTTTTTCATGTTGTAAGAAATGCCAAGTTTATATTCTTTTCCAGGAAATAGAATTTTTTAATGGATGTCTTTATGACAAGATTTGAAAGCTTTTATCCTTACTGAAAATCTGTATTGTTGCTAACAACTCTACTATTTGTCTTTGCCTTTGTGTGTGTGTGTGAGAGAGAGAGAGAGACAGAGACAGAGACAGAGACAGAAATACATAGACACAGAGACAGACACATACAAACAGAAAGAGAGACAGAGAGAGAGAGAGAGAGAGAGAGAGAGAGAGAGAGAAAGTCGTAAGAGGAAAGAGAAAGGGCATAGACTTCAATAATCCTATTTCTCAAGGTCTCCCCAGGCGCTAAGGACTGTAGAAGTTTTTACTCAGGCTAGTTTCATTTAGACAAACGTTACCTTATGTTACTTATCAGTGGGAATCTTATAAGATTAAGGCAAATCTTGACTTATTTTTCCCATGAGAACATGATTATGGAAGATATCTCCTCTCCAGAACTTCGATCTGCTGCCACAGATTTTCAGGTCTGTGTACTTGACTGACTCTGATGGAGAGGCTGAGTGATGTGGCAGGTGCACGCCAATCATTTGAAGACCCAAGACCCAAGGGTCATCAGCGCTTTATTTAGATGGATTGTTGCTTGATTTTCATAGGTTTATCTCACTTTAAAGCTAAGTCTGTGTACCATCTTGGTCAGATCTTCGGTCTCTACCATGTCTTTATACTTTAATTCAAGGGACTATCCTTCATAATTTCACCAAGGATAATTTAGATTATAGTGCTACCTTGAGGAACTTTGACGTGAGATTGTTCATTGGAGAAGCATGCTGTAATGGAAGGGGAGCAAAATCCCAGATATCCAACTTTTGCATTGATTTTATTGTTATGAGAAAGCTTCTAAAAGAAATTCCAAATCCAACTTGCTTTTTAAAAAGATTTCTTTGCTTAGATAAAAAATGTGGGAAACTTATAACTGTCTTTTAAAAAATATATTCCCAATCACAACTTGAACCTAATGGCTTTTATTTTATTATTCCTCTTGTTTATCTTTTGCCTCCCATTGCTTTCTGCCTCTACTCCTCTTTTGTTTCTTCTGGGTATCCAGAAACCCACAAAATTCAGCTGTCTTGTAAAATTAAAGCCCCTTTTTTAAAAGGTAAGCTTTTTATGGTTGATTTTAAGCCGCAAGTCATATCAAGACTGGTCAAAGCTGAAAGCCATTGCCAAAGACTTTCAGAAGCTTAGATAAGATAAACAGATATTTACAGAGGAATTTAAGATAGTTCTGAGAACATAAAACCCAGGCTCCAAGATCAGTATCAGTTGGTTCATATCTTAAGAGGAATTCTATGTACAAAAATTGGATGAAAAGGAAGATGGGGAAGACCATAAGGGTTGCTTAAGAAGACTCTGAATTATACAGGAAACCAGAAGGATTTAGAAAAGCTGTGGAATTGCTAAATTAAAAGCTCTCCCAATGGTATTTTTCTTCAGATCTCTTAGAATGTCCTTATTGATAATCAGATGACAGCTTCGTAGCTAAACTGAACTTTGGTTCTCTGGTATTTTTTTTGTCTAAACCAAGCCCAAGTAGAAGATTACCACAGGTAGAAGATTACCAAATTCTTTGTGGACAAAAAATTCTACCTATATTGGCAGAATTCTGTGGGATAAACTCATCGAAGTTCAGATTGACCTTAAACTTTCATAATATCATCTAAAACCAGAAACTAAGAAATACCTCAAGTCAATATAATAATCAATAGCCAAATAGACAAAGATTACTCATACCTTATACTGGTCTCTGTGACACTCCAATTCTCGTAGTCAAAAAAACCAGTGAGTGAGGATATAGATTTGTTCAGTACCTTAAACCCAAATAAATGAGTCATATTTGTACTCTGCTTCCCTGAGTTACCAAATCCCTATACTACTTTATCTTCAGTATTAACATTATAATCATGTATTCTGCTTTCTTTAGTGCTCCTTTAGATCAACATCATCAATACCTGGTAGTGCTCCCCCCACCACCCAGGGAAGTTCAGCAATTTACTGGGCAGTTCTGCCTTGGGGATTTACTGAGGAGGCACTGTCTTATTTTCCATAGGTTTTTAACTAGAACTTTCAAGATTCTGAATTTTTATTATATAATGTGTAGGTGATTTTTTGCTATGTTCTCAAGATGAGGTGAGTTTGAAGATTGACTCCTATTTTTACTTACTATTTTAGTTTTAAAAAGTTCCATCCTTTCCAAAGAAAATTACAATTTTCTCAGAACAGGGTGCATTATCGAGTATAATTTATATTTTTAAATTAATTTAATTATTTTTCAGTTTTTAAAAGTTTTTATATAAATTCCACTTAGTTAGCATACAGTGTAATATTAGTTTCAGTTGTACAATATAGTGATTCAACACTTCTATACTACCCCTGGTGCTCAACACAACAAGGACATTCCTTAATCCCTATCAGCTATTTAACCCATCCCCCCACCCATCTCCCCTCTGGTAACCATCAACTTGTGCTCTATAGTTAATAGTCTATTTCTTGGTTTGCCTTTCTCTTTCTCTTTTTACCCTTTGCTCATTTTTTTTTTCTTAAATTACACATATAAGTAAAATCATATGGTATTATTTGTCTTTCTCCGACTTATTTCACTTAGCATAATACTCTCTAGCTCCCTCCACATCATTGCAAGTGGCAAGATTTCATTCTTTTCTATGGCTAATATTCTATTGTATATTTAATTCCAGTATAGTCAACATACAGCATTATATTAGTTTTAGGTGTACAATATAGTGGTTCAGCTATCCTATACATTACTCCACGCTCATTGTGTTAAGTGTACTCTTAATCTCCTTCACCAATTTTACCCATCCCCCAACTCACCTCCCCTCTGGTAACAATCAGGTTGTTCTCCAGAGTTAAGAGTCTCTTTTTTTAAAATTTTTTAATTTTTTTCTTTGTTTGTTTTGCTTCTAAATCCCACATATGAGTGAAATCATATGGTATTTGTCTTTCTCTGGCTGACTTATTTCATTTAGCATCATACTCTCTGGATCCATCCATATTGTTGGAAGTAGCAAGATTTCATTCTTTTTTACGGCTGAGTAATATTCCATTATAGATCCATATCTTCTTTATCCATTCATCTATGGATGGACACTTTGTCAGCTTCCATAATTTAGCTATTGTAAAGAGTGCTGCAATAAACATAGGGGTGCATGTATCTTATCAAATTAGTGTTTTCATATTCTTTGGGTAAATACCCAGCAGTGGAATTACTGGATCATATGGTAGCTCTATTTTTAACTTTTTGAGGAACCTCCATACTGTTTTCCACAGTGGCTATACCAGTTTGCATTCCCACCAATAGTACACAAGGGTTCTTTTTCTCCACATCCTCACCAACACTTGTTGCTCCCTGTGTTTTTGATTTTATCCATTCTGACAGGTGTGAGGTGATAGTCCACTGTGGTTTTGATTTGTATTTTTCTGATGATGAATGATGTTGAGTATCTTTTCATGTATCTGTTGGCCATCTGTATCTTTGGAAAACTGTCTGTTCATGTTTTCTGCCCATTTTTTAATTGGATTATTTGTGGGGTTTTCTGTTGTTGTTGTTCTTTGTTTGTTTGTTTGTTTGTTTGTTTGTTTGTTTTTTGGTGTTGAGTTCTATAAGTTCTTTATGTATTTTGAATACTAACCCCTTATTGGTTATGTCTTTTGCAAATATCTTTTCCCATTCAGTAGGTTGTTTTTTAGTTTTGTTGATTGATTCCTTTGCTGCACAGAAGCTTTTTACTTTTATGTAGTCCCAATAGTTTATTTTTGCTTTTGTTTCCCTTGCCTCAGGTGGTATATTTAGAAAAATATTCCTATTTCAATGTCAGAAAAATTACTGCCTATGCTCTCTTCTAGGATTGTATGGTTTTAGGTCTCACATGTAGGTCCTTAATACATTTTGATTTTATTTTTGCATATGGTGTAAGAAAGTGGCCCAGTTTCATTCTTTTGCATGTTGCTGTTCAGTTTTCCCAATACCATTTGTCGAAGAGACTGTCTTTTCCCATTGCATATTCTTGCCTCCTTTGTCGAAGATTAATTGACCATATAACTATGGGTTTATTTCTAGGCTCTCTAATCTGGAGAACATAATATATCTTAAAGGGAGTAAATTTTTACTTTTGAGAGATTACAAGTCACTCAAAACTTTCCTAGATGGATTATTAAGAGATAACTAAGAAGGTTCTGGTTTTCACTGGTTGCTGCAAGCAGTGTGTTCCCAACTTTTAAAAAATCATCACATCTCTATATGACTTATTTAGTCCTTGGTAACTGAGCCTCTTTCCTGGGGATCTAAATATTAACAGCCATTTTATGACTTAAACTCTTTGAAATGCGCATGCTCTATGTCTTCCTAATTATAAATCTTTCTGCCTATTTGTATGTGAATACCCTGGATTATCCCTTAGTGTTCTGATGCAAACCCATGGAAATTATCACAGACCAATTGCTTATTTCCACCTTTCCCTAGACCCATAATCTCCTTGTCTAAGCAGCACCCAAACAAGTGGAGGCTCTTATTGACTTGGTTTTAGGATGTTCTTTACCTTGATGGTGTCTCATGCGATGTAATCTTTGTCACTTACTGAAAACAGATAAAATTTTCAGCAAGCAGGCTCAATTCCTATGAAATTTTATCACTTTCTCCTTCACACACTGTATCCATCATTGGATTATTTTAAATCCTACTAATCTTATTACTCAAAGGAAGGGGAATCCCATGACTGTCTACCTTCTGTTCTAGAACTGACTATGCCTTGAACAGACTTATTATAAACATCCCTAGAAAATCCTGATTTAGTATCATTTATTGATTGGCCATTTCATAATTCTGAAACTGGAAAATATTAAGCAAGGCATGCCATAACAGCTTTCAGTTAGCTCTTAGAATATAACCTGTTATCATGAGGAGGCTGGGTGGCTCAGTCGGTTAAGTGTCTGTCTTCAGGCCAGGTTATGATCTCAATGTCTTGGGATTGAGCCCTGCATCAGGCTCCACACTCAGCGAGGAATCTTCTTGTCCCTCTCCCTCTGTCCCTCCCCCACCCAGTGTGTGCTCTCTCTCTCAAATAAATAAATAAATCTTAAAAATATATATAACCTGTTATCAGAAGTAATTTTAGCCCAGATGGTAGAATTTTGTGTACTTGCCAGAGCTTGCAAATTGGCAAGAGATAAGAGTTAATATATATACCCATGCCAGGTAGGCCATTTTAGTAATCCATGATTTTGAAATGATTTAAAAAAACAGGAGATTAAAAAAAAATTATGGTTACACTAAACACACACACACACACACACACACACACACACACACACTCACCCCTTAGTCCATTTGGGAAGCTATAAAAAATACCACAGCCTGGGTGGCCTTAAACAACATTTATTTTTCATAGTTCCAGCATCTGGGAAGTCCCAGGTAAAGATTCAGTGTCTAGTGAGAACTTGCTTCTTGGTTTATAGACTTCCATCTTCTCATTATGTTTTCACAGGCAGAACTAGCAAGGAACTCTATGGTGTCTCTTTTATAAGAGCATTAATCTGTTTCTAAAGGCCCCACCTCTTAGTACCATCACATTAGAGGTTAAGATTTCAGCATTTAAATTTGGGGGGAGACACAAACATTCTATACATACATAAAAAAATTTACCACTAACCATTTTTAAATGTACCATTCAGTGACATTAATTACATGCACGAGTTGTGCAACCATCACCATGATCTATTTCCAAAACTTTTTTATTATCCCATATAGAAACTATGTTCTCATGAAACAATAACTCCTCATTGTTGTCTCCTCCTAGCCCTAGTAACCTCTATTCTATTTTCTGTCTCTATGAATTTTTAGGTACCTTATATAAGTGGAATCATACAATATTTTTCCTTTTGTGTGTGTGACTTATCTAACATACCATCATATAACATATTAATGTAAACATATTAATACGACATAAACTATTTTCTACAGTGGCTGCATCATTTTATATTCCTACCAGGAAAGCACCACTGTTCTAATTTGTTCACGTCCTCACTAACGTTTATTATTTTTCATATTTTTGATAATCACCATCCTAATGAGTGTGAATTGGTAACAATGAAGGTTTTTGACTCCAAACATTAACCCAGTTAAAATGGTTAACAGATTAAATGTCTTCTAAATGCTCTTGTAGTTCCTAAAGGGATGGCTATCTTAAATGTTGAAGCCATGCAAAAATAGTGTGAAAGCCAAAGGAAATGCCTAGATAATGAATATAGCAGGTAGGACTTACTAAGGTCCTGGCCATCAGAATAGTCCTAGAAGCCAACTCTTTTGAGAGGCTGAAGGAGGTATTATAGAATGCCAGTGATTGGCTCCAGAATCTGAAGAGTTATTGGAGAAATTGCTGTTGTAAATTGCATGAAGATTATCTCTGATACTTCAGAGTGGATACTTGGTGACATTAGGGGATCTTAACTAGAATCTTGCCAAAAATTTCACTTGAAACTACTTACCACAATAAGGACAAATTGATCACTACAGTCAATCAACATTGGTGGAGATATTTTTACTAAGATTACTAAAGATATCTCTGGTACATGTCTATGTAGAAGGGACATGGACAAGAGCCCAAGCCTCAAAGTCCCTGTGAACATTTTTATGGGAGGTCATATAATTACCCTCTTCTGTGTTTTTTTTTTTAATTGAGCTATAATTGAACCATAGCATTGCATTAGTTTCAGATGTACAACGTAATGATTCAATATTTTTATATATTTTGAAATGGTTACCACTATAAGTCTACTAACATCCTTCACCATATGGGTTTTGGATATGTCATTCTGGTCATTGCTGGCTTAGAGTAGATCAGAGCATTTCCTTTTTGGGCAGCTATGGTTCTGACAATAGCAAACATATTTCTTGATTTTATGTTTCCAAATCTCCAGTGATAAAGGTACTCATTTTGTTGAGACTGTTAAAAAAATTTTGCAAAGCCTTGAGTTTGGAAACAAATTGTCATTCTTTAAACTGTGTGCTTTCTGTTGCTTTCTGTATTCCTCTTTTTCTTTTTTTTTAAGATTGATTGATTGATTTAGAGAGGGAGGGAGAAAGAGAGAGGGCAGGGGAAGGGTCAGAGAGTCTTAAGCAGACTCCGTGCTGAGTGTGGAGCCCCATGTGGGGCTCGACCTTACCACCCTGAGTAGAAACCAGGAGTTGGCCATTCAGCCAGATGTGCCACCCAGGCACTCCACTTTCTGTATTCTTATTCACTCCTAAGAATAAGTCCAAGACATAGATGCAATTTGTTCATAATTTGGATTTGGGTAAAACATAAAATTGAACCAATTGCTGGACTTGCAACCATTTTTCTAAGTGTCAGCTAACTTCTTTTTGTTCTAGTCCTTTACAGTAAAACATTTGGTTTCATCAGTCATTTGCCTCAATTATTAATGTGCGGGTTTTGGTTTTGTTGTTGCTGTTTATTTATTTATTTATTTATTTATTTATTTATTTATTTGTGTGTGTGTGTGTGTGTGTGTGTGTGTGTGTAAGACAGCATATCAGGCAGATAACCAAAAACTACAACACCCTATTATGTCATACCTAGGAGGGTAGGAAGGGAAGTTTCTGTAACACCCAGACATCACTCATAGGAGAACACCTCTATATAACTGAACTTTTACAGAGTTAAGACTCAGAAAATGAACCTGTGGAATTTATTGAATACCTGTCTCATGTTACACACCTTACAAACAAGGTTTACTATGTAGGAAATTTTTGGAATCCCCCATAAGATATACATTTCATCTATTTCATGGCATCTTTACTATATATTCTCCCACCTAGTACCTAAATCCCCCCGAATAGTACAAAACTATACAATAAGACTAGGCATCCACATAGGGGCATTTTGCCTAAGAACTTGTCATTGGGATGCCCCCTACCATAGGTATCAAATTTGCAACACAAAAGCCTACTGACTACTACAGTAAATTCGACAGGTACTTGTTATCTTAGTAAATTGATGCCTGTTTCAGAGTACTCAATAGTTTCTGGTATCACTCAGTCTACATTTGGGTCTACTATTTTACACTCAGATAAAGAGCTTATTATGTAGCTTGTTTCAAGAAGGAGAAAAAACCAGATCTCTGTGGAGATCTGAATTCAAGGGAAAGTATGGATGTTTTTCTTCCTTAGCCTCTTTATATTGCTCTTTACCAGACGCATGAAAATCTTAACATGCCATGGTTCAGAGATTGAAAAGAGTTAGATAACGTCAGAAATCCATAGAACTCCTTCTCTATTCACCAAGTAAAAAGACCTAGATATAACTGGACTTCAGAAGTATTACATGTACCACTTTAGGAAAAGAATATTGTATTTACAATCCAATAGATATTTCTGGGAATTTTATTATTACTAAGAAGGCCCAAGAAACAAATAAAGGAAATTATGAGATTAAGTAATTTAGGTAATATGCCCATATCTAGTCTGTAGGCTTTATTGTGGATGCAGTCTGTTCTCTTGAGTTAATTAGACCACCTTGGGTTTTTGGCTTAGATGGACTATATAATCTGATCATAGTATTCTTGGTATTTGACTGTGTTACAGTGTTCAGATATGTAACCCCTAGAATTTTAAATGCCTTTCATAGGCACTGTTCCATCAAAGGATAGTCCAACAACAACAAAAAAAGCAAGAAAACCTAATATATGTAAAGGTTGAAATGACCACCAACGGAACTCTGATATGCAAAGATGACTCTACAAACATTTCCCCTTATGATAACCATCTACACTCTATATCAGGCTGAAGAATGATCAAAAGGGAAGGCTGAGTAATGAGACTATCTATTTCAACAGGACTTCAATAAGATTTTAGACCAACTATGTCAACCTGTCTTAGTTGCTTATTCCAAGAAAATGTTGCTGTAATGCCATAAACCAATAAATAACTTCACTGATTACTTTAGCCATTTCCTACAGATCAATTTATTGCAGATAAACATCTGCTCACCTGGGCATACTGCTTACTTATCAAATAGGAATTTATTTTCCAAGACTTGCTTCAAGACACTTGCTCTGCTATGACTACCAATCTTAAACTATTATAATCACAAATTTTTATTAAACTCTGGTCAGTTCCCTGCCTAGAAAGACCCACCTTTAATCACTTGAGCTCAAACTTCAAAGTCTTATAAATATCTCATTTCTGACATTATTCTTCTAAGACACTGCTAAGACTTCATCAAGGAGACACTCTCCCTCAGTGCAGTGAGTCCAAATAAACTTGCTTTGGCTTTATTAACAAACTATTGGGTAATATTTTGAGGATTTCAGCAAAGAGTTATACAAATACCTTTTGAAAAAGACGGAATTTCTGTTTCTCATAAGGTTTTAGATTTCATGTTTTTGTAAAGGGGATTATTTTAGGAGTTTAGAAAATATTTGTTAGAGTTAAAAAACATTATTGACTTGTAAAATTTTCCCTTTTAAAATCTATTCAAAAACTAAGCATATTATGGAAGTCTAATAAACCAGAATTGTTGCTCTATAAGGGTTAATTAGTATTCTTTTCAGTAGGTATGAAGTCATTTCTATGCATTAAAAACGTTTTGAAAGATGCTATGGAGTTGAAAAAAAAATCAATTGTTATTGCTTGTTCAGTGGCATACATTTCCCAATCAAAAATAAGAAAGAAGTAGACGAGCTATCATTGACGGTGTGAAGAGAGAGGTATTGAGAGTGAAATGCAAAGAACTTTAGACACTAAGTAATATAGGCCATTTAAATACGGATCACATTTGGAATAAGGTTTGATTGAGATAAAGTTTGTTAAAATTAGTCCTTTATCTATCAAATTGGTATTGATTTTGTGTATTTATATATTGTACTGACTGGAAGTGAAATGATGAAACTAGAGATTTGGAAACTAGGATGGGGAAAAAAGAGGACAGTTAAGTGACCCAAATTCTAGTTAAAAATCACTGACTGAAAGAAATGAAAGAACTTTAGATATCAAGAGAAAAAATAAGAAATTTAGCTGTTTGAAATAATATTGTAACTGACTTCAAAGAAATGTGGATTAGTTGCATTGTACTTTTCCTTATTGGAAATAGGAGTTACATAAAGTAACTCTTGTTTTTACTTTGTCTGTGTTATGCTATTCCAAATGTTTCAACTATGTGGGGAAAGTAAATGATTCAGAGAAACTCTGATTGATTAAAGAAGTTTTATGACTAGTATTCTGGGTGTTTTAGGAACTAGAACACATTAATAAAACTTATTTATTGAAAAGAAATATAGATTTGGCCATTAACTGTCTTAGCAGTGATTTTCATTTTAGTGCAATTATGCTTATATTCTTCTTAAAACTTGTGCATCACAACATCCTCCTTTTATAAACCCTGACTCTCAAAATATCTCTGTGAGATAGATTTAAAAAAAATATGTTTCACTACTAATGAAGTGATAATCATTGAAGTCAAGTAGATTGGACAATATTTTACACAGTAGAAATGTTTTGCAAATCCCTTCTATACTTTTTTCTTTGTTAATATGTTATCAAACTCTTCTTTATAGATGTCACATTTTAAGGATGGGAATAGAATGACAAATAAGTGGTATCACATGCTGACAATATTTCTTTAGTAGAAAGCATCTCTGTTTCTCATTATTATGAAGAATCCTACTTTTCATGTTTTAATACTCAAGAATACCCATAATAACTAGAGACCCAAGCTTCATTATGACCAATGTGAAAGAAGGCATCCCTTCCCACAACAAAATTAAGAGTCCTCCCTTGAACCATGGAAACCAGTGGGCACCATTTACTGATTGGCTTACACCTGGACAGTTTGGAGCAGTGACTACGTAAAGAAGGATGGATTTACCCTAAACGCCTTCAGCCCAGTTCATTGCTGGTGGCAAGAATGGATGTTGGGAGGATAATCACAATATAATGCTGCCTGTCTCCACGCTTATGTTTATGGTGTTTCTCTGGAATTAAATGTGGACTCCTACCTTCTTTCTGCTTATTGAAATACTTCTCATCTTGTAAGGATAAGGTAAGGACTTACCTTCCTGCTACAAGCTACCTTCCTTGACTATCACGTCGCCACTCTTTCCTTTCTCTGTTAGACTTCTATTTTTGTATCACATATGTATGGCTGGATTACATGCTTCTGTTTAAAGTTGACCAGACAGATCTCTCTCCCTCTCTCTCTCTCTCTCTCTCTCTCTCTCTCTTTAATGGGTTGGGAGACATAAATAAATAACAAAACATACCCCCATTTCTCAGTGTGCACTTGTTTCATGTGGGCCTCTTTCATGTTTCAAGCCAGATTGTATGCTCTTAGTGGCAGGGATTTTGCCCTTTATTTCTCCTGACCTCATAGATTTGGGCTCAGAGTATACACAGCAGGTTATTATTGTCTAATTCTTAATGATCCAAAACACAGCATTGCTTATTATTGTTATGTTCTTGGTCATTAACATTTTAAAACTTACTTTTAGAGTTTATATTTGGCTTTATCTTAAGATGGTATTGATTTTAGTAAAAACAAAAACAAAAAACAAAAATCCCAAACCTTTAAACCATCAGTTCAATCACACAATACTCTAGTTTTAGCTTCACATGTCTCATGTTAAGTAAATATATGTTATAGAGGAAGGAAGGCTATATACAGAAATTATTTTAACCTGGAAAGAGATTCTCAGCCATGCAAGAACTATACTCAAACTCTCTTGAGTGCTTAATAAATATTTGGTCTTATTACTCTCTAGTTCATGTTTGCTTATTCATTGGAAAATTAAAATAAATCCCCTAATTTTCATAATGATTTTATCATAAATCAATCTTCTTTGTAACTCTTCTGAGAAAGGGTGGTCAATGAGGCATTCTATAAAGGAAGGTTAAAGGTTTTATGACTTTAATCTGCATATAAAACTCATAATTCCAAATACTTATAGTTTTCTTAGGCTTGTTCTAATGACTATATTTTTTAATTTACTCTGCCTAATGCAATTTCTAAATAAATTATGAGTTACCAAAAGCCTTCTCCAAAATATTATTTACATCATAGAAAAACAAATGATATGCTGTAAATTATATAGTTCTTAGGAGTGTGAAACCTGGAGCCACAAAGTCTCTGTTTGATTCCTAACTGAATCACCTTAAACACTAGTTGAATGACATTGGACAAGTTACTTCTTGTTACTCAATTTTCTCATTTATAAAGTGGTGATTACAATAGTACCTATATTATAGGATCCTTATGAGGGTTTGGTTTAACTTCATTTCTAAGTATGGATTGTATACAAAATGTCATCATAGAATTACAGAATTAGAGATGGTAAATCTATTTATTCTTTATTGAAAGATGATTGCTCTTAGATACCACTTAAGTCAGTATAATTAAAATGTCTAACTTATAAGTATGCAAGAAATCTTTTTAGAATCAAAAGGAATAAATTAGCTGTCAGTCACTTGGTTTGGAAGCAGAATAGAGAAAACAGCAGAAATCAAGACAGTCTCTTTCCCTTTTTCTGTCTTGTAGGCTATGAGGTCTCTCTACTAAGATAACCTCTGTGCATGTCTGCTTCATAATTCTATTTTTGTGGATAGACTTCCTCTGCTCCATTTGCTTTTAAACTTAACATAGTTATCCCCACCTTGGTATTGGTCAAATGCCCAACAGAGATTGACACGTTTTTGAGTCCTTGGATTATTTTTGACAGAAATTACAACTGCTCTAGTTTAGGTCAGGTAATTGCCCTCATTCAATCAACTAGACCCAGGGGCAGATGGCCTCCTGCCCACTCAGTAGGGACAGTGGGGCCCACATTTCCTAAAACAAGAGTGCACTGACAGGGAAATGGACTAGTAAGTATCTGATAGATCTTTCTTAGAGATCGGCTTGAAAATTTAACAGAAGCCGTGTGAAAACAAAGCAGAAAATATCAATTAACCAACCTAATCAATTTAGTTTTAAAGTTTGGATGACATACATTTTCATTGATCACATTTTGTAATGACAAGAGTTTTTTTTTTTTCCCTCAGATCATTATAGAAAATTTTAACATAAGTGTAAGACTATGCTTTTATCATCACAGTTATGACCTTATACTAATCTTGTTTTTCACTCTGGAGAGCTTTACAAAATGATACACTTGGAAAATATTTTATCCAACTCTGGGTGAGGAGGAACACTGAAAAATGCCAAAACAAATTGAAACCATATAGGTAGTTTAATTAGATATGATCAATTACTGGAATGGGGTTTAGCCAACACTCTGAAAAGGAAATAAATTCAAGACAATGAGAATATACTACAATTTACCCCTGCTTCTCAGTCAGTGGGCTTCTAGTGTTGCTTGTCAGTGGACTTTTCCATGTGTCCCCTTAGCTGTACTTTTGGTACATGACTTGGAGAATGATGGCAGTCCTGCCTGCCCTTAGAAGAAAGTGGGCTCACACCAGACAATGAATCTTCTGGCACCTTGAACTTGGACTTCTAGCCTCCAGAACTATGAGAAATAAATGCTTATTATTTATAAGCAACTCAGTCTATGGTATTTTTGTTACAGCAGCCCAGATGGACTAAGTATCATTCCCTAAAGCTGAAATGAATTCCCTTGCTGACCTTTTGTGAGGCATTTACTTGACTTCCAAACTCTTGCCTTTGGCAATACTTCACAGCATTTTTAATACAAGGTACCCCCTTAGAAGGGTATAACTTAAATATAGCTTAAGTCTGGTGACCTTTGTGTGTCCACTTGGTTTACAGGAAGCTGCCCACTGCAGCTTCTCTTCTTTCCTTGACATTATGATGCTTTAGCCAGGCTTTTGTATTCATAGTTCTCCAGGCAGGAAGTAAGCATCAGTCTCTATGTTTAAGTATGTCCTAGTCTCTTGGAAGACTATTGCTAAATTCTTTCAATGTCAGCCTGTGATGGTTAATTTTAGGTGTCATCTTGAGTGGGCTACAGGTTCCCAGATTAAACATTGTTTCTGGGTATGTCTCTGGGGGTGTTGCCAGATGATAGTAGCGTTTGAGTTGGTGGACTTTGTAGATTGCCGTACCCAATGCGGGTTGGCATGATCTAATCCGTTGAGGGCCTGATTAGACCAAAAGACTGAGGAAGAGGTATTTATCCCTTTTTACCTGCTTCACTGATTGAACTGGGACATATCATCTTTTTCTGCCCTTGGACCAGAATTTATACCAGCCAATTTCCTGGGTTTTCAGCAGATAGCAGATCATGGGACTTAGCCTCCATAATTGTGTGAACCCATTCCTCATAGTAAATCTCTAGATAGATAGATAGATAGATAGATAGATAGATAGATAGATCTCTTATTGGTTCTGTTTCTCTAGAAAAGCCTAATACGTAGCCTCATCAGTCTTCATTCCAGTGGCAGCCCTGGAGTGGGCATATGAACATCTTCAAGTTAGCAAATGTCCAGCCAAGGAATGAGATGCTAGAAACAGGAAGAATCACTTTCAACAACCTGTTCCTTCTGTTATCTAATTTGATTTTCACAGTGAGATCTGTCGGATGATATTATTTTCCCTACTTTACAAATGAGTAAATGAACACTCAGAAGTTAAGTGAACAACTCCAACAGGTTCATTCTGGAGTAGAGCCTTTTTTTCCCATCTATTTCCAGATTTAAGACTCATTATACCAAATTATGTACCTTGAAAGTCTGTTGACCTCTGGAATCAATATATTTCTTAGATATTAAAGACTTCAACAAATATAAGAAAAATAAATCCTGAATAAGTGATTTAGTATTTAGTGTTTTTTTTTGAAATCTTTTAAAAAGTTGCTAGGGAGGAAAAAAAAAGACCTAATTCAATACTCATTTCTCTATGCTTCCTACTTACTTTTCAGAGCTGTGACAGAGCTGTCTTCTTCATTTTGACATAAACACTCTCTCCACAGTCACTAAGAAATTAAGAAAACCTCATTTATTTTTCCAGGGTCCATTAACAAGTCCATATTTTATTTGTCTTCCATCTTCATTTTCAGCTGTGCCTTGCTAATAAGAAAAAGCTAACATTTTTTTCTAGCAATCAAAATCCATTCACGATACTGATTTCCAATTATTTAAAGAATGAATTGCATTTTGCAATTTTGGCTGGTTTAAAAAGTGGATTCAGTAAATATCTTGCCTGGAAACAGAGATAATAGGTTCATCATGGATATTGTCCCTTAAGTCGGAGTTACACAACAGTAGTTTGTTTAATCCTTTCCTTTCCCTTGCCCCTGGTAATGACATTTCATTAACATTTTAACTTCTATGGAAAAAAAACTTATTTCAGCTTAGAGCTTTAATAACCTACCTAGGGTATGTTTTACGTGAGCCTGCATTTTTAAAAAAGAAGCTTCTAACAGGTTCTAATATTAGTTTTAATTTTGAATTCTTACCAGTGTCTATTGACCCAAAGAAAATTTCAGTACTGGGTTTTAGCCGTATTTTTGAAGAAAGACCAAACTCTAACTCCATAGACTCAGGCTACAAAAGCAGAGTATTTGTGTACCAGGTTTTGCTCTGCTCCTTCAAATATGATCTTGACCATGGGCGTCCCTCAAATCAAGCTTACATAGGGAATTTGCCATGTAACACTCCCATTTCTCTCTGCTGGGAAGGGAGGGTACATGCCTCTGTTCTGTAGAGGCTTACTGGGCATCAGTCCTCTGGAATTTAGAAATTAAAAAAATATATTAAACTAATGGCCTTTTAGAATTCTTTTTAAAGACTTACTAATTTTTTTTTTTAAAAATTAGCTTTAAAATGAAATAATAACTGAATTTACTAAATAGCTAAATCGAACATCAGTGATGTTACGATGCACAAAAAACATGCATTTAGTTTTGCCCCCTGGATGAAGAAAGGTGCCTTAGCATTTGATCTGCTGCCTTTATCACTCATCCTCCTCGTTCCTCCTCCTACATCTTCCTGTGTAAAGTGATTCAGTCTTTACTCAGTGCTCAGTTATGTAACTGGGCTTTGCTTCCCAGGCTACAGATGGACACATGTTCACTTTCCCTTTCTCCTGAAAATGCTCTAATTGTTAGCCTTTTTTTCCTGCTCCAATTTTTCTCTCCTTTATTCTTCATATTAAGTGACTCACTGTTTCCCTGTTATGGCCACTGCTGGTCCTTCTCTCTGCTTACTTTTTCAGGGCCACATTTACAGTCTCATGCCATGCCAGGCAGGCTGCACACATTTTCCCTGTGCTTTCTGGCTGCACATCTGGGCTCAGATGTCACATGCGCTGGGGCCACCAGGCCAAGAAGGTTAAGACCGGTAAGGGGTATTCTTATTTAGACTATGCACCAGTACTTTACCTTTCCTCTGTGGTTTAGTTAGGGATATATACCAGTAAGCATATGGTCACATTACTCTGGACATTAGTCCAGTCATTACCCTATAGCCATTGGACCATATTTCCTTCCCTCTTCTCTGAATGACAGGGGAGAGCTATTTTCTCCCTTTGAGAAACTAAATATTTTGTAGAGAGGAATCGGGCTGACAAGAAATTCTCTCAAATTAAAAAATTCCTTTATAATGCTTTCTGGTCTTCTCCCTATGTGTCTTCATTATAGCTATTAAGCAGAGTAAAGGGGTCATCTTCCAGAACTTTAAAATTTTTAATTATCTATTGCCCACCTCATGCGAGTTGCTTAAGATCTGCAATTATTGAGGACTTTCTTCTATAAGGTTCAGTGTATGTGAAGTTCGAAAAAATTTAAATGAAAGCATTAATGACCACAAATGGCCATTATTACCTACCTACCTTCCTTCCTTCTTTCCTTCCTTCCTTCCTTCCTTCCTTCCTTCCTTCCTTCCTTCCTCTAGTAAATACTGAGAAGGATTTTTTAAATGTATTATTTTAGGTGCTAAGTATGAACAAATAGACAAATAGTGAATAAAATAGACTCTTTGTCTTCATGTAGTTTACTTGCTAGTTAGGGAGGACAAGCAATAAACAACTTAACATATAATGTAATGTCAAGTGGTGAAAATATGTTGTAGGAAGAAGAAAAGGATACCTTAATCAAAACAAATAATATGTTGAGATCAGCATTTCTTTTTGCAACCTGACTACCAAATACTTCTATGGGCTTTTTCTAAGACATGAACAGTGATTTGTCATGTGATTTGTAATGAAATTTTTAAAGCATAAACTTTATGCTAAAATAGACATATATAAAATATAACATTATGCCAAATCCTATGAGTATAGCCCAGAGAATTTTTTTCACTAGTGGTTACACTTCCACCACTCAGATCAAGAAATGGAATATTACCAGCAGCTCAGAATCCTCCCTCGTGCCTTTCCTACTTCTTAATATCCCTCCCCAAAGTCAGGAGATGTTGCCTAATATCTTGACTTCTTTGCCACCAATTAATTCTGTGTGTTTTTGAACTTTAAATAAATGAAGTTGTATAGTCTGTATTTCTTTTTGTTTGCTTTCCTTCATTGAGATTATCAATGTTGTTTTATGTAATAGTACATCATTCTTATTGCTAGTTAATATTACTTTGTATGAAAATATATTATAATTTATTAATCCATTCTGCTAAAAGACATTTGTATTATTTACAGTTTGGGGGTATTACAAATAGTGTTACAATGTGCATTCTTATAAATGTCTTTTGATGAGCGTATATTTTTGATGAGCATATTTTTGCATCTCTGCAGTGTATA
This sequence comes from Ursus maritimus, assembly GCF_017311325.1. Lineage (NCBI taxonomy): Eukaryota > Metazoa > Chordata > Mammalia > Carnivora > Ursidae > Ursus > Ursus maritimus. The sequence continues at coordinate 13,173,240 of NW_024423675.1, forward strand.
TACATAGAAGAAGAGCTTAATCATAAGTCATGCATATATTTAACTTTAGCAGTATTGCCCAACAGTTTTACCAATTCCCATTTTCACAACACCGTATAAAAGTTTGAGTTTTTCAGTCTCATGAACACTTGGTGTTGTTATCCTTCTTTAATTTTAACCATTATTGTATTATTTCATTGTAGTTTTACTTTGCATTTCCATGATGAGTAATGATTTTGAGCACATATTCATATTTATTATCCATTTAATATCATCTTTTATAAAGTGCCTGTAAAAGTCTTCTTTTCATTTTTTAAATTGGGTTGCCTATTCTTTTTTCTTACTGATTTATAGCAGCTCTTTATAAGTTCTAGGTATAAGTCCTTTGTTGGGTATATGAATTGAAAATGTTTTCATTCTCTCACTCTGTGGCTTACTTTTTAAATTCTCTTAAAGGTGTCTTTTGAAAAAAAAATTCTTAATTTTAATATAGTCCAGTTGATCAATCTTTTATTTTATGGTTAGTGCTTTTGAGGTCCTATTCAAAATTTTTTTTTGTCAACTGTAATATAATTTCCCATGATATCTTGTAGATGTTTTCACTTATGAACTTTACTTTTAAACTTAAAATACACCTGGAAAGGATATTTTTTTGGTGGTGCAGTATAAAAGTCAAGATTTTTTTTTTCTTCTTCTCATGCAGGTGTGATATAGCCCCAGCACCACTTATTAAAAATTATCCTTTCTTCAGTACAGGTTCTTGGTCTCTCAAGTCCTGGCTGCCTATGTCAGGTCTGAACTCAAATTGTTATTTCTCCAGCAATTTGAAACCACTGAGTTCTCTATTCATCTGCTAATTTCTGCTTCTTTTACTGACCAGCCTCTTGTTTCTTGTGACCAAATCCTAAAGATTTAGTAAATGCCTCAAAGGGGAAAACTGGAACATAGGATGTCAAGCTCATTCCAATAAGCATTTTGTTTCTTTAAGTGTTTGGCCCTTCAAGTCCTGGCTGCTTTGAAGCTTTCTAATATCTCTAAAACGATTTTTTAAAAATATCTATCTTTTCTAGTTGTTTTTGGCGTGGCTTTTGATCTGCTGGTAGCTATTCTGCCATACTAAAGTGGAAGTTGTAATGCCATTTTCTTCTATGTAAAGAATGATCTAATCACAAATGGTCATTAACCTAGTGCTTAAAAAACATGAGGATAACATCTTAATTAAATCTTAAACTAGAAAGGATTGAGCAGCCTAAGAAAAAATGAGATACTAAACTAAGAAAAGAGTATAACAGGTAATATATTCATCAGGTAATAATTCAACAAGTAATAATTCATCAAAAATTTGGGGGACATTAGGATTACCATTATTCTACCAATACTAGAATATTAGACTGCTATCAAACCAAAATATTAATGAAAAGAAGCTGACTATGTTGTTAATAACCCAATAGCATTTGAAGGCATTTTTAAATGCCTTTTATGAGAAAGGCTTTCACTTTCTTGCTCTTGAATGTGAGCAACCAATTATGGCCCTTGATCCTATTTCACCCATTTTCAATGAGAAAAATCACAGCTCTTTCTGAAGTAAGTTCACAGGAGAATGCTTGCTTATACCTCTGCAAGAAAGTCCCTTCTGTAGAGTGTCCTGACACCAGTTTTAACAGCAGGCATTTTTCAGACCTGTGAAAGACAGACGAAAATAAAATCACAACCTTAATAGGAAAATGTAAGTTTAGAGAAACTTGAGGAGGGACAGCTGTAATATTTTATATACAATGGAATATTACAGGCTTACCTAATAGAAAACTAGGTGATAGAAAATAGTGGTGTACATCAGGACCAGCCTTCGTCACACCCAGATGATTTTACACTCTGCTGCTTATAGGTCCCCTTGTGGCTACATGTCTTATAGGATTTGGGACTAAGAAGAACTATGCATTCCTAACAAGTCACCCAATTATGGTATTTCTCTATGTACTCTTTTAAAATATTTTTAAAAAAACTCACTGAGATGCAAAGATAGTTAAGCCTGGTAGAGGTCACCATCTAACAAGCATGTTAATGCAGAGAGGTTTTCTGCAGTTTGGTGGGTGACTTAAGGTAGTGATAGCTCGTAGACGATGGAATAGCAAATTCAATCTGGGAAGATTAGGGAAGGAATTTTCGAATGAATAGAAAATGGAGCATAATTTTCTAACCTACAATATCTTTTGAATCTGTTTAATAAGCGTCTATTGAGCACTTACTATGTACCAGATATTGCCTTAGGTGCTGAATACAAAGATTATGGTTGGTCTTACCTTAAAGAAGGGTTTCTTAACCTCAACACTGCTGAAATTTTGAGCCAGATATTTCTTTATAGTGGGAAGCTGTCCTGTGTACTGTAAAATGTTTAGTTGCGTCATAGACCTCTACTTACTACATGCTGGTAGCACCCCTTTGCTAGCTGTGAGAACTCAAAGTGTCTCCAGATACTACCAAATATGCCCTGGCAGGCAAAATCACTCTCAGTTTAAAACCATTGCCTTAAAGAAATTTAAATCTAGTGGGAGACACTGAGGAGTAAGTAGATAATTTAGATAATACTACAAGTGTGGTGAATGGGTAATGCTTAGGAGAAAAGAGGAGGGGTACTTAGCTAAGTTATAGATCCAGAATGGGGTACAGAGAGGGTTACTGGAGAAATCTGGATTCATTTTGAAGTACTGTTAACCCTTAAAGAACACAGATTTGAACTGCACAAATTCACTTGTATGTGGATTTTTTTTTTCCTACAGAAAGCTTTATTTCCATTTGGCTCGGGCTTGGGAGAGGGCTCCAGGTGGTTAAAAAGCTGCCTAATGGCTGCAGGGAGAGGTTTAGACAAAAGCCTTGACATCAGGGCGATGCCAGATGAGCTTGCTGGGCTCTGGAGATGCCTAGTAGTGCTTAAGGGTGAGCATTTTGAAGAGATACTCACCCAGCCCAGCCTGGGAGCCAGCTACCTGGTGGAGATTAGTGAGGTGGTTGTGATCTTCTTGATGAGTTTCATCTCCTCATCTAGAAAGTGGGTCTCCAGAAAGTCACAGAGATGGGGTCTGCACTGGCAGAACCCAGGGCATGCAGCTCCAAAAGGGCCTAGTTGAGGTCCTTCTCCAGGACCATGGTGGATTCCATGGCTTCTGGGGTTTTACCCACTCATCTTGGGTTGGCTTCTGCACATCCTGAAAGAGGGTGCAGTTGCTGCTTTGATTTTATTTGGTGCCCTTGTACTTCTCTTCAGCCAACTCCAGAAGTGGCCCATGCCCTCCAGAGCCACACTGTCACAGTGGAAATAGAAGCCAAGGGAGAAGTAGGTGTAGGAGACCCACAGATGCATACTGATCAGTGGATGATGGTGGCCTTTACCTCAGTGGAATAATTCTGATAAATCTGAGAGCTCACAGTTGATTGGCAATAAGGAACTAAGCTCAAGAAATGGTGTTGGCTGGTCCAGAGGTAGAGGATAGCTGAGAAGATGGTTCCAAAAGTTGCAACTGGGAAAGAGGTTGCAGGGTGGTAGGAGGCTGGAAGAAGGGGTATCCCTGAGTCTGTTCTGTTTGAACACCATTGAAGCAAGAGGCAGATTCCTGGGACCACTGGGAGCACTGCCTGTACACAGAGTTCTTACGGTATAGTACTATAATCATATTTTCTCTTCCTTTTGATTTTCTTTATAACATTTTCTTTTCTCTAGTTTATTTTATTGTAAAAACACAGTATATAACACATAAAACATACAAAATGTGTGTTAATTGACTTTATGTTATTGGCAAGTCTTCTGGTGAACAGTAGGCTATTAGTAGTTAAGTTTTTTTAAAAATAATTTTTATTTTGTTATATTAGTCACCATACAGTACATCCCCAGTTTTTGATGCGATGTTCCATGATTCATTATTTGCATATAGTAGTTACGTTTTTGGGAAGTCAAAAGTTATATGCACAATTTTGACTGCACGGGTGCCAGAGCCCCTAACCCTGGCATTGTTCAAGGCTCTACTGTATCAGTGGGATTTAGCATCTTCACAAGTGAGAGTTAATAAGTACAGTACATGTAGCAAGAAGTGGCATGAGATCTAAAAAGAGACTGTCTAGGTCCAAACCCCAGTTCCACCATTACAAGTGTGGTGAGTTTGGATAAGTTACTTTTGCCCCTAGTATTCCCTCAGGGAAAGCTTAGAGTACCTCCTTTAAAGGTCGTTATGCATGTAGAATTAGGGAAACATGTGACATATTTAGATCAATGCCTATCTGTAATAAGCATTCACTAGATACTGGATACCAGTACTGTTGTCTTTGTTGTTAATAATTTTGCAGAAATTCCCTCATTAGGTTTATTCTGACTGCTTTTGTTGCATCGAAGCCAAAAGTGTGCAGATACCAAGTCCTCCAGCTCAAAGTTACATGGTCATATTTGGGGGTGTGCCTAGGGGTGTGCTTATGTTCTCAGTGGCATAAACTTCCCAACAGGAAGCCATTTAGAAAGGAGTATTTGCCACAGCCTTCAGTTGAGGATCCTGGCTATAGGGAAGAATCCTGTGAGAGTCACTGAAGAAGTTTTAGATGCTCATTTTCAAGAAATGCTGTTATTTTTCTTATATACTCCTAAAATAGATTAAAGAAACATTCTAAGGAATCTGAAAATTGCTGATGAAGTCCTGAATATCAAATTGAAAGGAGAAATTCAGAGACTCATTAGTCTTAACCATAGTCTTCGGGACCTCTAAAATCACGGAGCCAGAAAATATCCACCTCATACTCAGTTAACCGAACAAGCCTTCTGAGTATTTCTGGCTCTGTGGCTTTTAGTTGAAATGTGGCCAATTACTATTAGAGACCAAAGGAGATCTATTTCCCTTTTGTGACTAAGATCTATGAATTTTTACAACAAGAAGTTTTGTGCCCAGGAGCTACTCCCTTTCATTTTTTATTTATAGTTCTTAAACCACTTTACTACTGTCTGTAGTATACTGCCTATAGACAGCAGTAAAGTAGGTGATTTTTTCCCAATGAATCGTATGCCTTTTAAATATGATCCATTATGGAAATTATCTTCATTAGTTTGCATATGATTCCCTTTGGTGACATCTGACGGTCAATGACTGAAAGATTGGACATTCTTGCAGTGGGTTATTCCTGTTTATCTCATGGTCTAATGAGGTTCATGGAAAAGCTACATTATTTTAATGAAAGAGGACAGACACTAACTATTTTGGATATTAGCAATATTATTCTATGGTATAAAAACAGTATTGCCCAGAAATAACTCTGGAAGGTCACAAGGAGCTGAATCCAAAATCAGCTCCTATGGTTACTATCCCAAGAGAATCATGACTTTGTATCCCCCAATGGAGGGGCTGCAACTTACTATGAGCTCAAGGTTCCCAGGAAGTGACTTTCTTAAACAACTCCTATATGTAGTTAACAATTCCAGACTTCTCAACTTTAGGTCTGTGCTGTTCAAAACAGTAGCCATTGGCTACATATGGCTGTAGAACATTTGAAATGAGGCTAGTTTGAATTGAGATTGCTGACAATCCAAATATATGCTGAATTTTATAGAGTTTTCATGAAAAAAATGTAAAATACCTCAATAATAATTTATTTTCCACGTGGTACATGCTGAAATGATAGTATTTTGGAAATACCAAGTTAAATAAAATAGATTATTAAAATTAATTTTATCTCTTTTTTTTTTCAACGTAGCCACTTAGGCAATTTAAATTATATACGTGGTGTGCATTAAATTTCAATTGGATAGTAATGCTCTAAGCAATCTGTTTATTTTTTTACCAATAATATTGCTTTCACCTTGTCCTAGAAGAAGGACCCAGAGTGCAAGTTCAGCAGGGAGCCTTGGTGTTAGCACAGCTTTCTGAGGGAGATTTGTATCTTTTCTTGTGCTGACTTTTGTGTATCATCTTGATCCTTTCAAGTTCCTCTCCTCTTTTCTTCCCATTTATTTCTTTTCATCTATTTCAAAGAAAGTAGATTGAGAGTAGTCTTTATTCTAAGGGCAGTTTAGTTCTGCTGCTAAGGTATGACCCTTCTGAGATCTTACTGAATGCTCTGGATAATCAAAAGAGCTTCTTTACACTGACTGGTTGGAACTAGAATGTCTCCCAGCCTGCACGAGCTTTGGAATTGCTCAGCTTGTTCTTGAGAGCTTTCTGCCTGTTCTGGTCCAGTCTTACCCTATCTATACAAAGCTTGCTATTAGCAGCCAATTCAAGAGATCCCTATGCAGATTTCTGATATCTTCCTTTTCTATGGTAGTTTGTCCCACTACTGTCAGCCATGTCAGTCATCTCAAACTCTGATTTCTAGTTCCTAAATTCAATGAGACATCCATATTCTGTTTGGTTAAATCTTTCTGTGTTGTAGTCTTAAAAACGACTCCATATGGAACGCTAGGGCTAGTAAGTCCTACCTCATTTATTTTCTTTTTCTCAGGGATCATGATATAGTGTTGCTTTTATTCTAATGTCTTAAAATAGTTGTTTCATGTAATTTGTCCAGTTTTCCAACTGTTTATGGTGGCTGGGCAGGTTCTGTATGTTATTGAAGCAGAAATTCAATTAAGAATTTTAATTCGGTATTTCATGGGGCTCAGTCGTTAAGCATCTGCCTTCGGCTCAGGCCATGATCCCGGAGTCCTGGGATCGAGCCCCACATTGGGCTCCTCCGCTGGGAGCCTGCTTCTTCCTCTCCCACTCCCCCTGCCTGTGTTCCCTCTCTCGCTGGCTGTCTCTCTCTCTGTTAAATAAATAAAATCTTTAAAAAAAATCGGTATTTCATTGCCACTTCTTAATTACGTACTCTTTAATTTTCTTTAAAATTACCATACATTTTGCAACACGCATTCTTGTAATGTGTAGTATGAACTTATTGTTTTACATTTTCTGGACAATACAAGAAACTTAGAACATTTTATTTAACCTCCCCTAGATTTTTGTGCTATTTTTGCCCTATGTTTATGCACACACACACGTTTGTACATATATGTTTATATATATAACCTCAAGCCATAATTTTTATTTAATTCTGCCAATTTTTTATTTAGATTTACCTACACATTTGTTCTTTCCATTAGTTCTCATTCCTTTTGTCATTTCCATGCTTCCATCCATTTATTGTTGTGCCTGAAAACCCCACTTGGCGTCTCTTGTAGCAGAAGTCTAGTGGAGTGTTATTCCCTCAGCTTTTATTTATTTGATCAAGTTTTTATTTCACCTTCATTTTTAGATAAATAGTTGGCTGGAAATAGAATTCTAGTTTGGCAGGGCTTTTCCCCCCCTACTTTTTGTAGATATTTTGTGGCTTCTATATTTTGTTTGTTTGCGTGTTTAGAAGTCAGCTTTCACTTTTATTCTCGAATCTTTGGAAGTAATGTGTCCTGCTCTCTCTTTTTTTTAAGATTAACTTCATCTTTTTACATTTTGCTATGATATATTCTGTTGTGGTTTTCTTTGCCTTTAAACTGCTCAGAAATTATAATACATCTTATATCTGTGGCTTAATATTTTTTGTTAGTTTTAGAAGATTATTTGTCATTAGCTGTTGAAATATTGCTTTTGCTCCATTCCTCACTTCTTTCATGCTGAAACTTCAAGGTATGTTAGACATTTTTTCCAAGCCCCAAAGGTTCCTTAGGCAGTGTTCTATATTTTCCATATTTTTTCTTTTTCTTCTTCAACCTGGTGTTTTCTTCTTTAGTTACTTCTGTTGTGAATTATAATTTGTGGAAATAATTTGGGCTTGAAATGATGATCTCTTCCTCCTGAGAAAATTTACTTTTGCTTTTGGTAGGCAATTAGGGCAGGGTAGGTCACTGTAATCTAAACAAAGTTTGAGCTGATTTGATGCTGGGAGTGAGCCATTGTGAGCACTCACTCTAGACATAGGGTGTAGTCCTTTGGTTTTCCCAGATGAAGGCCTTCAGTATTTCAGCGGGTATCTCCTTCTCTTTGCAGGGCCTGGACATAATTTTTGTTCCCCAAACCCTGTGAAACTGCAGAGTGCTCTCCTAAGCTTCCAGCCTCTCAGCTGAAGGTTTCAAACTGGCTAATACCTCCAGGTTAAGAGAAGTTCCCAATATTTGCCTCACCTCTCTGAGCTTCCTTTTTTCACCTCTGGAATTGTGGTCTCGTAGGTGTTTGCTTTGGTAGCTGTCCAGTGCCTTCAAAAAGATGATGTTTGTATTTATTCCTGTTCTTCAGGTTATTCTTAGTTGTGTGTCAGTCCTGAACAATTAGTTCATCATTTGCTAGAAAAGGTGATTCCTCATGGTTTGGAATTAGAAAGGCAAAGTATAGAACATGTCTTCCTCACCAACTAGAAAGTATGTTTCATGAGGGCTGTAACTTGCCTTGAGCTCTCCTGGATTGTTATCAATTATTCAGATTGGTCATACTTTTTCCTGCCTTGGAGCCACTGCATTTGCTGTTTCCTTTACCTGGAATGTTCTCTTTGCCTCTCTTTATCTAACAAACTCACACCAATATTATGGGTCTTAACTTACACATCATTTCACAGAAAGGCCTTCCCTCACCTCCTGGGCTAGGTTAGAGTCCCTGTATTTTTCCTACAGTAATTTGCCCACTCAGAATTATTTAATTAATTATAATTTAATGTGTGTCTTACACAGACAGAAATTAAGTCTGCTTCCTCAGACTATGCTAGCACAGTGCCTATCACATAGTAGATGCTCTCAAAATAAATGAAATCTACACTGGGATGCCTTAAGCTAGATTAATATTTCCAAAATGTATTCCATGAAAAGGGTTCTAAGTTCAAATAACTTATGGAAACAGTTAATGCCTATTGGGGATTTAACATATTAACAAATCTTAGAAATTTTGTTATAAATGCAGCTGTTGACTTTGCTTATTCCTGTTTAAAAAAAAAAAACCAGAAGAACAAAAACTCTGACTATTCTGCAAAATGTACTTCAAAGATAATTTGGTTACATACTTTCTAGAAATGTAAACTCAGAGAGTTTTTGGATTTTAGGAAAAAAATAAACTTCATCCCAGAATGAGTCAATATATTGCAAATTCTGGATGAGTGAAATCAAAAGCAAAGAAACCTACAGGACAACGCCATGACAGCAGTATTTACAGGACTAGAGTTCAGTTGATATGCACGCAAAGACTTCCTGCCTGTGGGTGATTACAACCTATATGGTTCTACAAATGGCACAGAACAGAGAAGTTTCAAGAACTGATCTCAAAGGACTGTCGTCACAAACTGAAAGACTATATACTGAACTGACTGTTCCAGGCACACGTGATTCTTCTGCAGTCAAGCAGACCCAGCAAGTATGTTACATTTCCCAGATTTGTGCTAATAGTTAACTAGTCCTTGCACCAAAGATGAGTGATGTGAAAAATCAGATCAGGGAAGCAGCATTTCAACTAGTAAAGAAAACAATTTTCTTTTCAGAGAATTCCCAGTGGCTAATTACAAATTGAAAATTATTTGTTTGATCATTAAGCAAGTAATAACTAATTTACATTTATTCCTATTGGCTTTCCCTCTTCCTTGCTCTTCCTCAAGCTCCTTCCTGTATTTAATGAATTTGGAAATAATCACTAGAAATACTCTATGATTATACTCCACATCTGCATAACTGTTTCTTCCCTAGCCCTTTGGCTATTTTTCTCCTGTTTTGAAATATATTTGCCCCTTAAGATTCATGCCAAATTTTCTCTCCTACCTCCTGCTTCCCTCTCCACTTTCATTCCTCCCTTATCTCTCTCAATCCTCATGTTCTTTCCCTCTTCATCATAAAGATTTTGTTGAACTATTTTCAGAAATGGTGATAGTGTTAATGCAGAATGGAATTGTGGGGCATGTAAAATTGATGTGGCACATAGTCAGAACAGCAAAATCAAGCTGAACACCAAAAAAAGTATAATAGAATTAACCTGAGCCCCACGCTTTTTCATTAACTCCCTTTTGCCATAGAATATAGCCTTTACAATTCCCAGCTATATTTTGCTTCAGGATGTCAGATGTGCTTTTTCTTCACTATTACCGAATGCTTGCTGGTTGTTGACTTCACCAGAATCCATTTCTATCAAGTATTGTCATGCAGAGTTTGAGATGCAGAGATCCATGCTATGCAACATTCATCACCCATATGGATGCCTCTCAAATCTGTGTTTTCATCCATGACAACTGGACTTCAGTCTAAACTATCTTTTGGACATGTTCTCATTATACCAATAGTATCTCAAATTCATTATGTCCAAACCTTAACTGAATATTCATAATACTTCTAGCTCAGTACTTGGCATATTATAGGCACTCAAAAGATTAGTTTTCTTCTTGTATCAGACCTGCTTGTTCTCATGATTGTCTCCAATTTTTAATGAGATTTACTATATTCTTAGCCAACTACATTTAAAAAGCCAGTATCTTTCTTCTAGTTTATCTTTTTCTCCCCATTTTTTTTCAACAAATATTTAACTATCTCCTATATTTTTTAGAACCCATTTTGGTTTAGAGTAATTAGGAGGACACAGTTACACCCTCTATAAATTTGTAGTGTAATGGAAAGCCCGGCAGAGAAATAAGTAATGTAGTGACAAGTATGGAGTTAAGTGTAGATAATATGAGAATGTAGAAGAGAACAGTAACCAAGGTTTGGGGACTAACAGAAGATTCTCTGAAGGAGATGGCAAGTATCCTGGGTTATGAAACACAAGTGCAAATTATCCCTGAGAAAATGAGGGATGTAAATGGTGTCAGGAAGAGTTTCTCAGGAATTGGAAGCAAATGTGTCAAGTGAACACACCCCACCCTGCTTTAAGAGGGGAAGAGGTGGGGGGGTTGAACATTAAAGCTCTCATGTCAAAATGGTCCTTATATCCCAAGTTTAAGGACACATCTTAAGGGCAGAGTACCAATGAATGGTTGGTGTCGATGGCTGGCCAATGGGCTGTGAGGGAGAGTGATAGTGAAAAGCTATTGATTGTGCTACTTTTCACCCTTTCTCTCCCTGCTGTATCAGATGAAAAAGTGGGCTATTTCAGATGGTGCAGTTGCAGGAAAGTGGAGATCCCTACTAGCCTCTGTTTTTGAATCATCATACAAATATTATTTACCCTGGAAGTTTGTTCTAACCTGGAACAGAGAAACTGGCTGAGATTTTGGGGTTGTCTGTTAGCAGAAGGACACTGGCTATCTTGATTGATATTCATTCATGGAAAATCTTTCTTTATACCCAACTAAAGTTGCCACCCCCTTCTCAGCCATCATCACATAATAATGCATAGCAAGTATTACTATATAAAACTATCTTCCATTTGTTTATTATTTGTCATCTATATGTCTTTTCTAGAATAGGAATTCTATAAAGCGATGACCTATATCTCTTGTTCACCTTTGTATTCCAGAATCTAGGTCAATAACTGGTACATAACATGAAAAATACTGTTTTGAACTGAGGACAGTTTTGCAGAAAAGGTGAGCAGAGGGCACAAGACTCACTCAGCCATTTTATGAACTGCTTACAGAAAGACAAGTTTGATTTTATTTCTTACATATTATGCACACTGGAAAGAGAGAGTAGAAAGTATTTATAATGATTTCAGTCAAAGAAAGAGAGACCTGAGCACCTATTTGGGTGTGAAGATAACAGTAAGAGAGCTCAGAATTCAATTAACTTGAATCATTGCTGTTGTCATTACTGATATCACACCTTGTGATAGTAATAACTTATGGTGGCAGATCTGGGGACTTCTCCTGGTAGTTTATGGTTTGCGTGTGCATCTTTCAGAAGGGCCTTTTGTTATTTGTTTCGCACAAGTACATTTCATTCCTGATCGGTTACTGCTAGGACTTCTGCCCCTATTGCTCTTATTGATTTTTTCAAATTAAGATATAAAGTTACCATGACAGGTAGAAATGCCTTATATCTGGAGACTAGATGATGCTAAATAATGAAATGTCCTAGCTTCTGACTCATGAACCATGAATTTTGGAGCAAAATATGAAGTCACTAAACAAAACAAATTAGTGGCGTGCCAATGACCACTAAGACAATATGATGAATGCTCATTGAAACAATAAGTCTATAGGAAATGTTAAAATTTAGCCAGAAAATTCTAATAAATTTAGTGTTCTCTTGCTGGTATATTTTCAGGGATTACAAAGTATTTTGCTAGCGTTCTTTGCTGAACTTGAATTCTTGTTGATGATACATTATCGTGTCATATAGAATTGGGTTTGATTTTTGTCTCTTTCATTTGCTTGTATGACTTTGGTCAAGTTTTTGAGCTTTATAATTGTCCATAGTTGTAAAATAGGGACTAATAAATTGTTATACTAGGTTGTGTAAAGAATTAAATGACTTGAACTAGTAAAGGGCTTGTTCATTGCTTAGGTATGAACTAAATTATATTAGCAATCATTTTGGGGATAATATATTTGAAATAGTACTCAACGTTTTTCTCTTTTCAGCAATCCAACGGAATCCTTCCATGGGAAGGTAAATGGCAGGATCAATGTCACCTGTCTCTCCCTGTCATACAGAAAGAGGAAATAGAGAACTTTTCTGGTACTGGAAAGAGGTTTATTAGATAATCATTCACATATATTCACCTGCCTCCTCTTCATCTCAATGGATGGAGTATACCTCACTATTTCATGCATGTTAGATTTGTTCATGTTACTTGCTTTGGCCTTACAGTAGGTGGAAAGTACTTGGCCACTGGGAGGCCCACAGTTATGATGTAAACACAAGCTTGAATGTGATCATGTCATTGAGCTTGATCTCTTGTACCCCCTGGACCCATGAGGGTGAGAAACAGGAGAAGTTGGTTTGGATCCAAACTTCAACTTGGAGCTAAGCCAAACAACCCTGTCTAGGTTCACCAATCCCCTAATTTGCAGATGTATGAATAAATATATATGATGGTTGTTTTAAGCCACTTAATTTTTGGAATGACTTGTTACACAGCTTTACTGTGGCAGTAGATGACTGATAAAAAGAATCAGAGAAAGAAATTCTAAGAAAAGCAAAAAGTAAGAGGCAAGGTCTTGGCCATCTTTTTCTTTGGGAGAGAAACCCTGGAAATGAGGAGAGGCAGGTAAAAATATCAGATAGATTTGTATACCAATGCTTCACTTTCTCTTGTGTATCCTAGGAATCTTGCAACCCTGTCAAAGAAGCTGTCTATCTGGTGCAGTGTAGCATCCAACATGGTGTAGGAGCATCAGTTGAGTAGCATCAGTGGAAGGAGGTGCTAAATAGATGGTCCTAAGATTGCTGTTTAAGTTGTCCTCAGCTTGAATGTGACATTTTGAGTACCTAAAATTTCTACATGTTCCAGGGTAGATACAAAGTTTTGAGAGAACTGGTGGACATGAAGAGGCCTAAGGCAAGAAAAAAGAGATTGCAGAGTGATAGGAGAATATGAAAGAGATCACAGATTTCAGCCACAGGCTTCAGTGTAATAGCCACCAAGCCAGAAAAGGCCTCCCACAGATCAGTAAATGGCTACCGTAGACACCTGGTAATCAGGATTGGGGACGTCTTAGCATAGCCCAATGAGAATCTGGAAGACAGCACAAGAAGAGGCTCTGAGTATATTCTTATGCTCAACTGTATACCCAGATATCACCTTGAGAAAGGGAAAAAAGATTGTGAATCCATTTGAAAGAAGTTAAAAACCCAACATAATTTATACGAAAAGATATTTTTACTAAACTAGAAGAAACTGTTCTCTACTGCCATCATCAGGAATTTGAGCTCTAAAGCTCAAAGATAGGGTCATATTATAGTAAATAAAGGCTTTTTATTTTTTGCATCCCTTATGATAGCATGTATTTTAGCTTCACTATAGTATTGTTCATCATCATTATTTCTATTAGAAGGATCATCTGGCCAAATTCTTTTTTTTTTTTAATCTTTTTTTTTTAAGATTTTATTTATTTGACAGAGAGAGACAGCCATCGAGAGAGGGAACACAAGCAGGGGGAGTGAGAGAGGAAGAAGCAGGCTCCCAGCAGAAGAGACTGACGTGGGGCTCGATCCCAGAACTCTGGGATCACGCCCTGAGCCGAAGGCAGATGCTTAACAACTGAGCCACCCAGGCGCCCCTGGCCAAATTCTTTTAGTAATGCTTGAATCCTCTTAAACACCATCAGGGACAGAACATTTACTATCTCATTCCATTATTGTATACCTATAAGTACTAGAAAGGCTTTCCTTATGTAGAGCTAAAATTTATCTTCCTGGAGCTCGTAACCATATAGCATTATTTCTATCCCATGGAATCACATAGAAGTTTCTGTTCCCTCTTCCACATGACAGCTAGACATATCTCATAGATAGTGAAAGAGGAAAAAGAATTGAGTGTACAATTTTTTAATTTATCCATAGATCTAATAGTGTTTCTCATATTTAATTATAATGCACACATTTTCAAATGAAAGCGTCAAAACTGAGAATTGCCCCAAATTGGAAGAGTGGGTTAAAAAAAATGTGTGCGGAATGTAAGATTGGGGAACATTACCTTGGCAGAAGTTTATATATAAAAAGAAGACCTGGGAATTTAGTTGACTAAAAGATTAATATGATATAGAAAGAGCAATTGTCTTATGCTGCTTTAAAGGAAGGACAATATCCCATATGATGAAAAGTAATTGTTTCAGTGTTTTTATGTTGTTAGTATCATAATAAATCATCTTAATACCTAATCTTTATTCTTGACTCTTTCTTCAACTTCTACATCCAATGAAATACCAACTTCTATTATGTTTACCTCCTAAATAACTAACACTTGAATCAGTTCCTTCTTTCCACCCCCACTGCAACCTGAGTTTTCACTACCATTATTTTTCTTTTGGGAGTCCTGCAGTAGCCTTCATGCTGGTCTCTTTTTTCTCAATTGTTTTCTACATTGAAACAAGAATAATCTGCCTTAAAAGCCAATATGATCTTATCTCTTTCATGTTTATTCTAAGACATTGAATCCACTCTTATCACAACTAACCCTAAATTTCTTACATTTCTTATGGTGTGAGTTTCTTGTCGAATGTAATTTTAGTGATTAAAGGTATAAATTTTTTATATGTAACTTCTTAAACACAAGTCCAATATTTTATAAGGCTCACTCACAAAGAGTGATATTCTTCAGTGCCAGAGGAAGATCTGGCTGTGTTGGACTTAATAAATTATGAATTTAATGTTGGTCTCAAGTGGGGGCCTGGGTGGACTTTAAAGGCAATTTTGACTTTTTCTGAATTTTACTAACACCCTGGTAAAACTTGGTTCAACTGCTACATGTGAGATAATAGTGCTTTTGTTGTTCTCTACCATTTTTATTTTGATTTTTAAAGAGATAGAAAAATTATATCTCCCCTTAACAGTTACTACAAAAATTCATCTCAGAAAGAGAATTATCTTAATTTGAAAACACTTTGAGAAATGTTTGGGCCTGAACATGAGCTCTTTGAGAACTAGATTAAAGCTGGAAATGAAGAGGAGGTGGAATCTACTTTATGTAAGGTAATGAAAATAAAATTAGAGTTGAAGTTGGGAAGATTGATTGAGGAGCAGAGATTTCAAAGCTAATTTGTTACTGCAGCATAGCATAACCTACAAAGTATTGACTAATCATTTTAAAATCAGACAAAGTATGAAAAGCACGAAGAAAAGAAGAAATCTTTAGAGGAAAAATGAGCAACTTATAAAGTAAATTTCTCCTTTCTCAAGTTATCAAAAATATACAGCACAGTGACCTCTGGAGCAATCAGGAAGTTGATAGGGCTGATCCATAATTGTTTTGATAAAAAATGTCAACGTTTTAATTTTTGGCTGATAAAATTTTTAATAATAAATTTGTAATCATTGTCTAAAATTTTATAACAGTATTTTGCATATATTATTATATCAAAGATATGTAACCTGTCATGATGATAACTATTTTTGGCCAGATATGAACACTTTATTATTTGACATCCAATCTACGTATGCAGTTTACTTCAACCATAGCAAATATCGTGTCTCTCAATCTCAACTACCATTATATATATGGAGGAGATGAAACTTATGAATGATTGTGGAGTATTTACTTATGTGTTAGATGCTGATGGAATGCTCTCTGTATAATGTATTCTTCACAACAAATCTATACAGTAGATATTATCTTCATTTTGCAGTGGAATAAACTGAGATTTATAGAAGTTAAGCCATGGTGGTCAATCATGTAGGCTTTGCACTTGAGTTGAACTCAGGATCCATAACTTTCTAGTGGTAGCATTTGGGAAAGTTATTTAACTTGTCTAATCTTCAGTTTCATATATATAAAATGGAGGTTATTACTGTATTGAAAGTATAAGATTATTATGGGAAGTTAAATGAGATAACCCAGGTAAAGCAGTTAGTATGCTATTTGACACTTAGTAAGGAACTCTTTAAAAGTCTTTATTTTCTTCTTTTTTCCCCTTTTTCTTCTTTTACTTTTACCAAGTCCGCAGAACAAGTGAAAGGGCTTACATTCTTACCTACTTTATTCTGAATCCGAATACCGGTGCTTTTTATATTATGCACCTCTGCTGATTACTTGTGCTACCAACCACATGTGACAAGGTACAGGCATTATTTTTTTTGTCTTATTGGATAGCTCTATAATATTTTTATTGGGGGATGGTATGAATGTTATTTATTTATTTATTTATTTATTTATTTATTTATTTTCTGCTCAGTGTGCTCCCTCAACTTCTAGCAAGAACATCTCTTTTCTTTGAGGATCTGCTATTTTCTTCCCACCATTACATTTGATCTGGGGGGCTCCAATTTCAGGATCTTGTCCCTATGGCTACAGATGTGAACAAAATGTCTGTCATAGTATTGTATTCTTCTAGATGCAATGATGATTCTGACATGTGAACATGTAACTCAAACTGAGATATTGTAATAGAGTCTGACTTTATCTTTTGGTGTTTGACTGCTGACAAGCTTTTAGGCCTCACTTCTCCCTTATCCCTCCTGCATCACATCTGGGCAAGCTAAGAAAAAGCCCAGTGTTTCTCTTTTGGTGCTTGTGGGAGATTCAAACCACCTAAGTTCCTGCCCAGGCACAGGAACTCTCACTCTGACGCCACCTTCTAATCACAATAGAAACCTCAAGCCAGTCTCCTTTCCTTGCTTTCTCAAGCCATTCTTAAAAATTTTTTTTTAATATTTTAAAAATTTATTTATTTGATAGAGAAAGAGAAGGAGAGCACAAGCAGGGGGAGCCTCAGAGGGAGAAGGAGCAGCAGGCTCCCCATCAAGCAGGGAGCCCAACATGGAGCTCGATCCCAGAACCCTGAGATCATGACTTGAGCCGAAGGCAGACGCTTAACCAACTGAGCCACCCAGGTGCCCCAAGCTGTTCTTTCACTAGCTTGGCAAGCCTGCCCTGGTCTCCCCAGAAAACCTTATATGTAAGTAATAAGACTTTTTCATACTCTCATGGTATATGTGTGCTGTATCATCAGTTTTGACATCTGATCCAAACTTTGGGTAAAGATCCATCCTCCTTCTAAAGAATGACAATAACATATTAAGTGAGTCTCTTGTTCCATTGAATTGTGAGTTCTAATGATATGACTTTTGGCTGCCAGTTGCCATACTTCCTACAACACAGACAGGTCTGAGAGAAGAGCCACCATTCAGAGGGAAGCAGGTCAGTCAGTGAAAGTCTTGATCTACCCACAACTTCCCAGTTACATGAGCCATTAAGTCCCCTTTGTGGCTTAAGTTGATTTGTTGGCCTTAGGAACTTTCGACAAAAGAATCCTGACTTATAGAGGAGAGAACTTCGTTAGGAAAAAATACCTTATTAGGCTTTAGTATTAAAAGGTGAGACCCAAGGCCCTGAGAATTGAAGAAAGTTTTAGAACAGAAGATTGAGTTGCTCTCTATGAGATGGGAAAATATATATAGAATGTCTAGTAAGGATCTTTGAGGTACAATGTGATTCCTTCTCATGATCCCTGCTTTTTCGTAAGGTGTTCTATTCTCATTAACAATTTGATGTAGCTTTTGTGGACATAGACAAAGGGGATGCTGAATTTCCTATTTAGTTTACTGAGGAGGAAGACAGACTCTACCTATGAGAATACAGAGAATGCATGGGGGTTTTTGTGTTTTTTTTTTTCATGGAAAACCTAAAAAATGATTTGGCCTTACACAGGCTATAGAATTAGGATGGGAAATGTGAAACATGGCCCCCACATTCAACATGGAGGAGCCAGTTTCCTTCCTGTGGGTCTCTCAGGAATGAATTTTGATAAATGGAAATAACACTAACATTTACTGAATGGGATATGAACTGTGCAAAACAATAATATTTCCTAAAATTACCTGATGATACTGATCATTTTGGGGTACTCCCTGAAAATATTGATTTTGGACTCCTGCACCCAAATCTTCTGAATCCTATTCCTTGGAGGAGGAGGAGGTCTTAGAATTTGTATTTTTAATGTGTTCCAGATGATTTGTATCACTAAGCAAGTTTTGGAAGCACTGCTTTACACAAATACAAGCTTCTTTGTGGGTGCTATTTTTATTTCTCATTTTACACATGAAATCATTGAGGTTGATTAACTTGCTCAGGATCACAGAACTGGGTGGTGGCAGAAATAAGACTTGAACTTGGTCTTGCCAAACCCTATAGCTTGAGCACTTAAACTTCTATCCTGCTTCTCCCTGAGAATCTATATTAACTGGAATTAATTACTGAGGGAAACCATGGAACTCCAGGTGTTTTACATATATCATATCACATCATATCATATCATATTATTATTATGTTATTTTACATAAATTTGATATATATCTATAAATGCTGTAATATTGGATTTTTAAATTTCCCATATCTGAAAAACACAGCATACCCATAAACCAAAAAAAACCAGACATTTCAGGTCTAGATATCTTGACCCTTTAATATCAAGAGAAGTTTAACACATAAGTAACACATGCTCATAGTTGCTATTATCATAATGGATCTTAGAAACTAAGAACAAATTGAGTTAGTTTGGTGGTGCCTGGAAAGATAGATTTGGCCATTTGCAGGAAAAATGCCCTATCATCTTTTGGGATGGGTTTGGTGAGGTATAGGTTAACTGACTGACTAGTTCAAGAGTCAATCAGTGATGGTGCTGTGTAAAGCAGCATAAACACAAACAAACATCCTGAAGCAGGAATATGTCACCTTGGTAATGACAGGTAATCCTTGAGAGTGGAAATTTGAATAATCTTTAGTGATAAAAACCCTAAGTTAAGAAGAATTTGCCACTCAGAAAGAAAAACAGAAGATTCAGTTTCTAGGTAATTCTAAAGAAGTTGTTGAACTCTGAAATAGGTTGTGGAAGTCGCACTGAGAAGTCAGTGATTGCGAGTTGCATGTGCAGCCAGAGAGCTGCAGTTGCTGGTCTGAGATCTTCCTAGCTTTCCAATAGAATCTATAGGTACTCATAAGGGATGGTGGGAGACTTGAATGATCAAAAGGTGCTGGTTTGGAGAAAACATCAGATCAGTAAGCTAGCTAGCTTTGGTTACAATTGACTATACAATTAGAATGCTGCGAGTAGCCCAAGCCAGTAGACAGCACAGCAGCAAAATGACCCCATCAACACACCAACTACTGTGTGGTCAAATCTTATCAGTGAAGGGCAGTATTACAAGAACACACCTGCCTACATGGGAAGATTTGTTTTCTCTTTGGGAACTGTTATGGGTTGAATTGTTTCTCTTCAAAATTTATATGTTGAAGTTCTGTCCCCCACCCCCAACTCAGCTCCATACCCTAGAAAGTGGCCTTATTTGAAAATAGGGTCATTGCAGATATAATTAGTTAAGATGAGGTCATACTGGAGTAGAATGCACCCCAATCCAAAATAATTAGTGTCCTTGCAAAGAGGAGAAATTTGGACACAGACACATATAGGAAGAACACCATGTGAAGATGAAGGCAGAGATCAAGGTGATGCAGAAGCCAAGGAACACCAAAGATTGATAGCAAAGCCACCAGAAGCTAGGAGAAGAGAATAGAACAGAACCTCCCTCACAGCCTTCAGAAGGAACCAATACTGCTAACACCTTGACCTGGGACTCTTAGCCTCCAGAACTGAGAGGCAATAAATATCTATTATTCTGAGACAGCCAGGTTTTGGTACCTTGCCACAACAGTACTAGCAAATTAATGCAGAGACTATACATGACAATGAGAAAAGCAAAAAATAAAAATCCTCCCTTGGGGGATTTTGAGAATTGTAGAATATAGTTGGCAGTGTGGTATAAGTGAAAAATCAGACAGATCTTGTTTCAAATGTTAGCTTTATCATGTTCTGTGTAGGCATCCACAAGCAAGTTATTTAGCTTCTCTGAGCCTCAATATCTTCATCTAAAAAATGAGGATAGTAATTTGTTTAGCTGTTGTAATGATTAAATAATAGTGCTACTATTTTAATTATGGTTTCAAAAGTGTATTTTCTCCCATTCACTGTTTGATATGCATTATTTCACAACAAACCAATGAATTACGGTTTTTGCATAAATGGAAAAGAGGTTAGGTTCACGGATCCGGTCAGCACTCTTTAAACACAGACCTATCATCTAAGCCCAGGGTCACAAACACTACACCTGCCGCTGTCCTGGGTTGTCCGCCTAGTGAAGAACATATAATGTCTGTTGTGTTTGCTTTTTATCAGTTTTAAACATATGTGTATCTCTCCGCCCCCCGCCCCATCTCTGTCCTTCTCTCTTTCTTTCTCTCTCTCTCTCTCTCTCTCTATATATATATATATATAAAACTTTATTTATATTTTTAAATTTTTTCATTCTACATTCTGATTTGGACTTGCTTACCAGGCTTGTTTCCTTGGTTTCTGGATGGGAGCTTGAATCAGAAGTATGACTCCTTCATGATTCAGGTATCTCCAGCAAAATGATTAAATAAGACTTAACATGGCAATAAATAACAAAGGTATCAGAATTATACCTAATGTATAAATATTTTACTGAATGGGAAAATCACCCCTCAATTGTCTTTTACAGAAAGACTTTTGTTCTTTCTCAAAATACAACAAATTTTGGTATATTAGGCATCACTTTATGATTTAAAATTTGATATGTTTATTTGTCATATCACTATAATAGCTGAGTATAATATTTTGGAGTTTGTATTTTGAATTAATTGCTGCTCTAAAGAAAAAAATGCTGTAAAAAAAAAAGCAAAGTAACTTTTATGCTTCATTTAAAGGGAGAATTTACTTATACATAACTTTCATGGCACTATGGTATTAATGGTTTGTTAGTAGATTACACTCTCTTTAAAAGATCATATCTTGTACTCACTGCCTCTCTTTGTAGAATCTATAATAGGGACTTCACAAATTATGTGCATAATAAGGTTTTCTGGTAGTGTGGATCACTTATGCCTAGCATTTAATTGCAAGTATCTTAAAATATTGTATTTCTTTCACTGATTCTATAATTCTTATTTTGAATATGTAAATGTTTTACTCAGCAAACTGGAAAAAAACCCAGTAGTTTTATTCTTACATTATGACTATTTATTAATACCAACATAGAATATGGGTGATCTTCTCCAGCTGTGGAGCATTATTTTCTATCTCAGGAATATCAGGGTCCTTTAAAAGACGAGCTGCATAAGCTTACATTTTGGTTCTCTAATATTATACAGAATTCTGTAAGATGTGGATTGGAAATTTATAACACTAAATTTGGAAGCAGTTTGGTGAAATTTATCCATGCTGTATTTCCGTGGTTCAGTTCTTAGCCTCATTTAGCCTATAAAATCCACATGGGCAATTTAAAGACTTTGCTTAACATTCTGCTTTTAGAGCATGGAACCAAGGCATTTGAGCTATGAATCACCATTTGGTAGTCTTTTCATTTTTGAAGACACTTTGTTCCCTTCAAATAAGCACCAACCTTCAAGAGGATAATTTCCCCGACAAATAATAGTAAGTGCGTGTTAGTGGTTTTCTGTCTTTTGCCTTTGTAAATGATTACCCTTAAAATCCATCGAGAATCCTGCCTGAGTGAAGGCAGTGAGAACTGGCTGGTGATTTTGGGAAAATAGGACCCAGAGGTCTGAGTGCTCATCAGGTAGGAGTATATGGAATATGAGATATTTTTTGCCTTTGTTTTCAAAGGTGACTGACATTTAAGGGAAAAAAAATGAATAGAAAGTAAATTCTGATCTTGAGACAGTTACTCTGGTAGTCACATTTTTTAATTTTAAAATGAAAATAATTCTATAGTTATTGTTTCTTTTGGGAAATCAACATTCAATAATAGAAGTTCTGTCTATGGTTCAATAAATGGCATTTTGTATAAGAGGAAAAGAAGCCTTGGGATCTTCAAATGCTTCATATCATGTTGTACTTGCTGGCATATTTATGTGTAGCGTTTTATAGTACTTCATGAATCTGAATCCTCCAGTCATCTTGGTTTTAAGAACCTGAGGGAAAATTTACTAATTTTTCTAGACCTTGAGTAGCAAGGTTAGAAAATTTAAGGTTACATGCTATAATTTTTAAAACATCAGAGAAAGTGAATTTTAAAAATATATTTGTAATGCTTTTTGAAACATGGTGTTTCTTTCAGTGATTATATTTTTAAAATATAGGGGGTGTCATTGTCAAAACTTATTTTTCCTCTCAATTGTAGAATATATAATTTTAGAAAATTTATTCACCACCTCTGTGATGTTATAGCATAAACTGGCTGTGGAATTAGGCTGCCTGGGCTTGAATCCTTATTAACTTATTATTAGCTATGCAACCTTATTAGCCATATGCAAGTCACATAAGCTCTTCTGTAACCTCATCTGTAAAGTAAGGGTATCACTAGTGCCTATTTCCTAAAGTTTTTATGAAGATTAAATGAGAATGAAACATATAAATCGAGTTCTCACCACAGCACTTGGCATATAGTAAGTCTTCACAGGATTGTGTGATGTTCCCTCTTTCAAGCCTGACAGGGAGTAGAATGAGCAGGGTGCACTGAGACTAAGGGGGTGCCCTCTGTGGTTTATATTTCTATTTGCTTCTCTCTTGCTCATCACTACCTCAGAGAGCCTCTCAGGAAGCCACAGGACATATTATTAGGGATGCCATATAATACTGGAAATGCGTTCGGAAAAATCAGAGTGCTGCTTTTGTATAGTGGTAACCACAAACACAGCATTATTGTCTGGGTAGCAATAGGTAACGTCACCTAGGCTCTTCAGTAGTTAAATTATACAATTAGAAGCACTGTTGAACATACTTTTTACAAAATGGAAGAGAACTTCGTACAAGATCCAGCAGAGCTCAAATTTGAATACCCAGCTCTAGTAATGTGCTTCTAAATATAGCTTGGATGCTTGCAATCTGCATGGCTCATCTTCCAGCATGAAGATTAGCATGTGCTCATAGCCATAAAATTGGCAGATATTTAATTTATAGTAACTAGGTTTTTAAATTTAAATGTTAGATTTAATAGGCTAGATAAAATGTAATAATTATGTATGAAAAAATTAATTGAATCTGTTGTAATTCATTCAAATAATGCTCACAATACAGGATAAATGAGAAGTAGATCTTTAAAAATCTCTCACTTTACCTCCTTCAGTAGTTGCACAGCTCTTCAGAGCAATCAGTTTTATGGCATGGTTCTTATTTAACAGATGCACCTGTTTATGCATCCTATGTAGAAGACATCATAGAAAATAATTGAAAGCTTGCATTGTGATGGATGTTGAGATCTGCTCTATTTGGTTCTTTATTTAAGTACCAGAAAAATATGACCACTTAATTCCCCAAACCAACAATGGATACTTCTTAATTCAGACCCATCTTGCTAGATTTTGTCTTCTCCCTTACTTAGATTAAGCAAAAACAAGCTCACTTTTTAAATTGCTACAGCAGATGATTTTTGTGTTCCATGTCTCGTCCCCTCAACCAATCTGTGATTTCACTCTGGGGTGGGCAGAATGCTAACATGCTCCCCAAGTTCCTAGCCCTTGGTACACACACCTTTTCCCAATTGTTCAATCAATCTCTAATGAAGATACTGCTGTGAAGGGATTTTGCCATTGCAGTTAAAGTCCTAATCAGTTGACCTTAAAATAAGGATATTATTCGACATATCACATGAACCTTTCAAAATTAGAGAGTCAGAAATGCACTCCTACTGGCCTGGAAGAAAGCACACATCCATCTTGTGAACTACCTAGGGTGGTTCACATGGCAGGGAAATGTGGGCAGGTTCTAGCAGCCAACAGCAGTCTCTAGCTGACAGCTACAAGGAAAACAGGGACTTCAGTCCTACAACCACAAGGAAGTGGATTCAGCTAGTAACCAGTGAGCTTGGAATAGGACCCAGGGTCAAGAGGAGAACCACAGTCCCAACCAACCTTCATTTTAGTCCAGTGAGACCCTAAGCAGAAAATCTAGTTATGCCTGGACTTCTGCTGACCTGCAGAAACTGCAGACTACTAAATGGGTATTGTCTTAAGCTGCTTGTTGTGGTAATTTAATGCACAGAAATAGAAAACTAATATAACCTTAACTTCTGTGCATAGTTCTGTGTGAGCCCAGACTCACCTCACAGTGGCAGCATCCTATCTCAAGAGAACTCTGGTGTGTCCATCCTTTTTCTACCCCAGGGTCTTTTTTGGCTCTGTGTAATCACGGGTTGAAAGTATAAGGGTCTTAATGCTCAGGGGGAACCACTAATCCAGTGGAGGCTAGAGCCAGTAAATAAAAGTTCCATTCTAGTGCTCTTCAAGTGGATAATTCCATATATTTCACAGAAGTCCTGGTAGAAGCAAGCCTCTGATGCCTACAACAATAACCTCAACAACTCACTATTTTATTAGCTTGTCCTTCTTCTCAGTCTTACTTTCTTCCCACAATAAACTCACCTACGTTCTCCTTTTAGACTCTGTTTTCATGGAAATCCAAACTAAAAGAGTTATTAGCCTTTAGATGAGCTAGATCAGAAGCAAGTAGACCTTACCTCCTCTAGTATAATATCCCAAAAATATTACCAAGAGATGTAGTACTGAAGATAAAAAGAAAATGTTTCCTGAGCAAATCAGAAAAAGAGAATAATACATTTGGATTGAAGGAGTCAAAATCCGGTGATTGAAATATTCCAGAATCTGCATGTGTGATCATTTGTGTCAACCCCCCCAAAATGAATATTAGAAGTCATTTCATATGCCGAATGCACCATATTTATAAAGTACTTTCATGTATATTACCTCTTTTAATTCCTTTATAATCTAGTGGGTTTTTTTTTGTGGGATTTTTTGTTTGTTTTTAGTGTTGCAGTGATCTTAGGTCACTCAATAGCTTGTGGTATTCTTTTTGAGCAATAGATGTCACAGTTGTTAATTTAGGATTTTCTTTTTATAATTTAATTTTGGCCTCTAAAGATTTAACATAATTTAAATGCTTCTTCATTTCAAAATTAATTCATGTTTCAATTTTTGTAGTGTGCCAATTCTATGATTGTTAAAAATTCTTTTAATAAATAGAGGCAGTGCATAACTTAGTGGAATATTATAACATTTCTATTGTTGGGAGTCTATTTCTTTAATATTTATCTTACAGTTTGACTTTATAATATTTACCCAATCATTTTTAAGAAATTAGTTCCAAGAGATTTCTATTTGGGATAGTAAGATTTTTAGAACTGTGAGTTTTAAGCAATTCCTGGGTCTTAAATTCTCTGCATTTTGAAGTTTTGTCATTATTTCCAAGATGAATCCTGGCTGATTGTATTTTGTGAAAGGGCCTAACAGAACCATGAAATCTCTTTGGGAAAATTAGACATTCTCTGGAAGGTCATTTCTGTTTCTACATTATGTTCTCTGAACTTCTCTTGCTTAGTTCTTTGCTGGGAGATTTTTTTTTTCTTTTTTAACTTTTGACAGTCATTTCCTGCTGCTTTTTCGAATCTCAAAGTATAGTCCTCTGTTTGAGGTATCACAGCTGGTTGTTACAGAAAAGGTTTTTTATGTTACAATTGGAAGATTATGACTTCAGGCAGGTGAAAGTAGCAAAGAAAATAGAACTCAAACCAAAATCTTTAGTGGGGAAAAATACAAGAAAACATGTAGATGTCCCAAGTTTTCAATTATGTTTCAAAATTATGTTTTAATTATATTTCCCTATGAGCTATCAGAGACAAAAGTATATGATTTAGGATGAAATTTCTCATGATTCAGCTTTCACTACTGTTAACAAAATAAGTTTGAAGATACTGTTTTTGTATTTTTGCTTAAAAAGAAAGTCCATAGTTATATATCCCATCATTGTCCTAGACAATTGAAGGTTAAATTTTGGATATTTTCATGGTTAGTCTAAGTGGCGATTTCCTTTCCAACTCACATGTTTATTTCATTGAACTCTGAAATATATATCGCCATGTCAGAGTGGGTCTAAATCAATAGGGAGCCCCAGTTGATTAGAAAGCCCAGTTCAAGAGGCCTTCCCTTTGGAATTTAGACGTGGGTTGGGGGAAATTTGGTAAGCTTCCCAACATTTAGTTATAATATGTACTCTTTTCATTCTCATTCTTTTTCTCTGAAAAGGACATTATCCAACAAAATGGCTTAACACAAACCAATAACTTTCACAATTCTAGACCAGGCTACTTCAATATCTTGACATTTCTTTTGGAATTTGCAGCTGTAATTACCACTTTATCAGCTAAGAAATCAACTAGGTAAAAGTTTAAGTACAAAGTTATATCTGGCATGAGAAGATAAATATGTGCTTTGCTAATAACTACATTTAGTAGGATGGAACTCTTCCATAGTTCTATTTGACTATTTTGTAAATTCACAATTACATTTCCCAACCACCCCAGACAAGTGTTGTCGTTTTTTTCTTCTCTGGAGGGCTTAAAGCTTTAATTATTGACATTGATTATACTGTAAATGACCTAATAAAAGAAATCTGAAAAAAAATACATTTTCTTATTTAAGAATAGCAGCAGAATTTGGGGTTTCAGTGAAGATCTTTTTCCTAGTCAAAACCATCTCTCTTACTCTAGAAAAAGCAATATACTGCCTCATCTCTTGTTAAGGACATGGAAAGCCAGTCACTATAATTCCACAAATATTTAGTGAGCATTTGCTATACACCAGATATAGTACTACGTTTCAGGGATGTAAATGAATAAAACATGGTTCTTGTCCTCAGTTAGTTCATAAGGGAAAAGGGAAAGGTAGACAACTAAGTACAAAGTGCTATGATAAAGACAACTAAGTACAAAGTGCTATGATAAAGGTAGACAACTAAGTACAAAGTGCTATGATAAAACAGAATGGTTTTGAAGCTCTGAGGAGTGGGCATTCATTTCAGTATTTTTACTTAATTTTCATTAATAAGATTAGATTTTAGCTGGTCCTTGAAGGGTGAGTATGATTTATCCAGAATGGAAAAGAAAGAAGGGTTTTTCTAGGCAGAGACAAGAATATAGATAAAGCAAGTATGATAGCTTTCCAAAAGAGGAGTCTGGTAGAGAGAGAGCTGTATTAGAGGAGCCCATTTCCATCCTTGCTAAAATTCTTGTGTCCAACAGAATAAACAGAGTAGGCAAATCATTTTTGAAAGCACTATCAAGATAATTCTGAAATGAATTCTACTCCAGCTCATTCCCATCTGGGTACCAAACTGAGAACTAGTTTTGCAATAGAAAGATCATGGACTTCGAACATTTTTTCATGTGTCTGTTAGCCATTTGTATGTCTTCATTGGAAAAGTGTCTATTCATATCTTCTGCCCATTTTTTGATTTGATTATTTGTTTCTCGTGTATTGAGTTTGAGAAGTTCTTTATACATCTTGGATACCAGTCTTTTATCTGTAGTGTCATTTGCAAATATCTTCTCCCATTCCGTGGGCTGCCTCTTAGTTTTTTTGACTGTTTCCTTGGCTGTGCAGAAGCGCTTTATCTTGATGAAGTCCCACAAGTTCATTTTCTCTTTTGTTTCTCTTGCCTTTGGAGATGTGTCATGAAAGAAGTTGCTGTGGCCGATGTCAAAGAGGTTACAGCCTATGTTCTCCTCTATTATTTTGATGGATTCCTGTCTCACATCAAGATCTTTTATCCATTTGAAGTTTATCTTTGTGTATGGTGTGAGAGAGTGGTCAAGTTTCATTCTTTTGCATGTAGCTGTCCAATTTTCCCAGCAGCATTTATTGAAGAGACTGTCTTTTTTCCACTGGATGTTTTTTCCTGCTTTGTCAAAGATTAGTTGCCCATAGAGCTGAGGGTCCATTTCTGGGGTCTCTATTCTGTTCTACTGGTCTATGTGTCTGTTTTTGTGCCAGTACCAAGGTGTCTTTGTCATCA
The DNA here is from genome assembly GCF_017311325.1 of Ursus maritimus. Lineage (NCBI taxonomy): Eukaryota > Metazoa > Chordata > Mammalia > Carnivora > Ursidae > Ursus > Ursus maritimus. The sequence goes on from NW_024423675.1 coordinate 13,201,623, forward strand.
CAGCTTTCAGGGAAATTCAGATCAAAACCACATTGAGATACCACCTTATGCCAGTTAGAATGGCAAAAATAGACAAGGCAAGAAACAACAAATGTTGGAGAGGATATGGAGAAAGGGGAACCCTCTTACACTGTTGGTGGGAATGCAAGTTGGTACAGCCACTCTGGAAAACAGTGTGGAGGTCCCTCAAAAAGTTAAAAATTGAGCTACCCTATGATCCAGCAATTGCACTACTGGGTATTTATCCCAAAGATACAGACGCAGTGAAGAGAAGGGCCATATGCACCCCAATGTTCATAGCAGCATTGTCCACAATAGCTAAATTGTGGAAGGAGCCGAGATGCCCTTCAACAGATGAATGGATTGAGAAGATATGGTCCATATATACAATGGAATATTCCTCAGCCATCAGAAAGAACGATTACCCAACATTTGCAGTAACATGGACGGGACTGGAGGAGATTATGCTAAGTGAAATAAGTCAAGCAGAGAAAGACAATTATCATATGGTTTCACTCATTTATGGAACACAAGAAATAACAGGGAGATCGGTAGGAGAAGGAAGGGAAGAATGAAGGAGGGGTAAACAGAAGGGGGAATGAACCATGAGAGACTATGGACTCTGGGAAACAAACTGAGGGCTTCAGAGGGGAGGGAGGAGGGGGATTGGGATAGGCCGGTGATGGGTATTAAGGAGGGCACATATTGCATGGAGCACTCGGTGTTATACGCAAACAATGACTCATGGATCACTACATCAAAAACTAAGGATGTACTGTATGGTGACTAACATACATAATAAAAAATTTTAAAAAAAAGAAAGATCATGGACTTTGAAATCATATAGATCTATCACTTGTTAGTTTTATAGCTTTGAGAAGTCTCATCTTTTTGTGCCACAGTGTTTCAATCTATAAAATGGGGATAACTACAACTTTACCGAGTTATTGTTAAGGTATGTAAAAATGGCAGGCACATGTAAAAATCTTGGGAAATTGTAAGCATTCTGTACATGTTAGTTCCTATTTTCTTTTCTGTTTTCCAGCTTATGTGCAAAACACAGAGGTATGAAACTGTATACTTGATTGCAGAACACTGATTAGACTCTAAGGGCTAAACTGTAATACAGATAGGTTTAGAGATCAGAGTATAAAGCTGGACATTTATATTAAGCTTTGTGAAGGGTCTTATTGTCATATAAGAAGTTCAAATTTTTAATATTATGCATGATGGGAAATTTATCAATTTTCAGTTGTAGCGTAATAGACAATCCCAAAACTTCATGGCTTAAACTAATAGCCACTTATTAATATGAGCCAAAGGTTTTACTGGCTAATAATACTGATCTGTCCTAGGCCCCACTGAACTTGACTAGACTTGCTATGGGTGGTTGTCTGGGTGGGATGGCCTTACTCATGTGTCTGGTGGTTGCCTGGCTATTAGGTGGAGTGACAGAGAATGTTGGGCCAAGTGTCTTTCATTACCCGGCAGAGCAGTGTAGGCTCATTCACGGAAGGTGACAGGATTCCTAAGAGCAAAGGAATTAGTCTATACCTCTTGATAACAAGACCAGCAATATCACTATTATAAAGGGGGCCTGGTGGAGAATTGCGTGTGTATGTGTGCTTTTGTTTTTGTTTTTATTTTATTTTATGGCAAAAATTATTGAAATGTTTTGTAAAAAATGATAAAATCAAATTTGTATTTAAGGTAATTACTTTAACAGCAGTGGGAAAAACAGTGAGCAGACAAAAAGCAAAATAGCTGTGAGAAGACTTATGCAATTATACTGAGAAAAATTATCATATGAATATTCTGAGCCTTCCTCTACCCCTTAACAGGGAAAGAGGATATCAAAATTGTTGACTTATTTTCTTCCCTATGCATCACCTCTGGGAAGATTTCTGCCGTTGCTGGGCTGTCATGAAAGGGAAGAGGGAAAGGCTAGAGCTGATTTCCAGAGCAATTTTTTTGTTTGTTTCTGGTAATTTGGAAGAAGGTAGTGTGGTGTAGGAGTTGTGGTGTGGGAAGTTGATGGTAGAAGTAATAAAGAATTTTATAAAAGTTGTAAAGCGTTATATCCAATCTTCATGGTATTAAAGAAACATCAATGAAAAAGGTAATGTGCCAGGTATCTTCCATTTGCCCTTCCAAATTCATTCTTTTTTTAAAATTATTTTTTAATTATTTTTTATTATATTATGTTAGTCACCATACAGTACACCCCCGGTTTCCGATGTACAGCTCGATGATTCATTAGTTGCGTATAACACCCAGTGCACCATGCAATACGTGCCCTCCTTACTACCCACCACTGGTCTATCCCATTCCCCCACCCCCCTCCCCTCTGAGGCCCTCAGTTTGTTTCTCATAGTCCATAGTTCTCATGTTTCATTCCCCCTTCTGATTACCCCCCTTTCTTTATCCCTTTCTTCCCCTACCGATCATCCCAGTTCTTATGTTCCATAGATGAGAGAAATCATATGATAGTTGTCTTTCTCTGCTTGACTTATTTCACTTAGCATTATCTCCTCCAGTGCCGTCCATGTTGCAGCAAATGTTGAGAATTCGTTCTTTCTGATAGCTGAGTAATATTCCATTGTATATATGGACCACAACTTCTTAATCCAGTCATCTGTTGAAGGGCATCTCGGCTTCTTCCACAATTTAGCTATTGTGGACATTGCTGCTATAAACATTGGGGTGCATATGGCCCTTCTCTTCACTACGTCTGTATCTTTGGGGTAAACACCCAGTAGTGCAATGGCTGGGTCATAGGGTAGCTCAATTTTTAACTTTTTAAGGGACCTCCACACTGTTTTCCAGAGTGGCTGTACCAACTTGCATTCCCACCAACAATGTAGGAGGAATCCCCTTTCTCCACATCCTCTCCAACAATTGTTGTTTCTTGCCTTGTCTATTTTTGCCATTCTAACTGGCGTAAGGTGGTATCTCAGTGTGGTTTTGATTTGAATTTCCCT
>NW_024423675.1:13208492-13322909 GCF_017311325.1 Ursus maritimus
ATGATTCTGACATTGGATCGTTTCATTGAGTCAGTAATCTCCCATAACCTACATTCTTGGGCATGGATTTTTTTAAGACCAGCTTCTATTTTCGTTTTTTCCTCTATTAACCCATCCTCCAATTCACTAATACGTTCCTCTGCTTCGGTGACCCTGGCCGTCAGAGCCTCTAGTTTTTCCTGCATTTGGCTCACAGAATTTTTATTTTCTGTCAGATTCGCTCTCATTTCTGTCCTTAGGGATTCTATATTCTCAGTAACCTTTTCGTTAATACTTTTTTCAATTCTACTCATCATTTTGACCATCGTTACTCTGAATTCCATTTCTGATAATTTGGTTACATCCATATCCATTATTTTTGTGGCAGAGGCCACAGACTCACTGTCTTTTCTTTGCTGGGGGGGGCTTCTCCTTCTTGTCATTCTGATGAGGAGAGGTTGCGGGGTTGTCCAGAGCCCAAATTATTGACTGGGTCCCAGGCCGTGCCCCTTGTTTTATAGGGATCTTAGGGATGTGGGCTTCTTCTTTAAAGATTTTTTTATTTATTTATGTGGCAGAGAGCCAACCAGTGAGAGAGGGAACACAAGAGGGGGAGTGGGAGAGGAAGAAGTAGGCTCCCAGCGGAGGAGCCAGATGAGGGACTCCTTTCTGGAAGGCCGGGATCACGCTCTAAGCCGGAGACAGGTGCTCAATGACTGCGCCACCCAGGCGCCTCGGGTTGTGGGCTTCTTGATTTTTCAGCCTGCCACCTGTGTTCTGGGGAGGGGCCTACCGCGAGGATACTCAGGCAACCCTGTTTGGGTAGAGTCTCCGTGTCCCCTGCGAGGGGGGATGGGGATGGGCACGCTGTGAGCCGGTATTTCCAGGGTTTTGTTCTCTGGCGGCTTTCCCTGGAGGTTTGCTGTGCCTCTTCTGAGAGTCAGAGCAGCAGCGGCCGAATTTCAGCCTCTGTCACAGAACAGAGGGATTGCGGCCCGTGCCAGCTGCCAGCCGCCCCTGCGCTCCTGGACCTCCCGGTCTCAGTCTGCCATTTCGCGGGTGCCGGTCCGCAAGCCCGCCCGCTCCCCCCGAGCAGGTGGCTACCGCTTCCCAGCGCCCGACCGCGGAGGCTCCGTCCCCCTTCCATTTATCTTCCAATATCTGTGCGGGGTTTCACGGCTCCCTGCTTCGTACCTCAATACTCAGCACTGGAGATATTCATTTGTAGAGATCCAGATGTATCTTCCTGTGTCTCAGGCTGATTCCGTGTTGTTTAGGCTGGTCTGGTACCTATCCAGCTCAACTCAGGGGACCAGCTGAAAAAGGGGTCCCCTACTGCTTCGCCATCTTAACTCCTCCCTCCCAAATTCATTCTTAATCCTTCTCTTCTACACAAGGCTGATCTAATATGGATCACATCCATGGAGAATTTGTCCACTGGCTTCTGGTTGGACAATAGGAGCCTTGCAGGACATCAGTAGTCAAGAGAGTGAGCTTGGAGTATTTATTCCCTCTCAGTTAGCCAGTCAGCCAGCAAGCAAAGAAAGCAGACCATCATTGTATACATTCTTGCTAGGACTTACTCTTATTTCCAATTCCATACTTTTTATTCCAGACAAGTTGACTATCCAGGTTTTAAAAATGTAAATTATCATATTTAATCCTACAACAACTCTTATGAGGAAGGTGATATTATTTTTATTTTATAGACTTGGAAAACGAAAAGTTCAGAGAGAGATTAAGTAAGTTATCTACCACCCCAGGGTTTTATTTTCCCCTAAGGCTTTTTAACACCACTTTGGAAGATAATCAATTTTTGTATCTAAAATTAATTTAGAGCCTTGTAAACTCACAGTAGATGAGAGAGAGGTCAGTGTTGAATTTTCTTTCACAGTCTTTATTCAAAGGAATTAAGTTTAAAATTATTCTTTTAACGTCTTACCCACTATTCCTAAAGGAAATTTAAGTGGGCAAACAAATAGATATAGGAACAAACTATGTCATCTTCTAAAAAAAAAGAAAAGAAAAAGGTAATTTTCCATTTTCCTGCTTGACTGCTTGTACATAGGAAAAGTCTAAGCCCACAAGCCAAGTTCTTTTTTATTAGCCTATGCAATAATAAACTTTCACTTGTTTGGGAAAACTGTTCTTGTGACATCTAATTGTCAAAGAATTTCCTGTCTTCTGGAAATGCTTATACAAATTCATATAAGCAGCATCTAAAACATAAAAGAATTCTATTTAAACACTGTAGGCCTGTATGTAGTTTATGACAAATTTAAAAAACAGAAATTTGTGCAAGGCCCTTTTTCAAATATAAGGCCATCTCTTTGCTTTAATCTGTAACTTATAATGTCATCTATATCTTTCCTAATAAATATTTAAATCTTTACTTAAAACTTTTTGCCATTCTGGACTAGTATATGCTATTAACATTTGGGAAGCTCAAGAGGTAAATTGAGAACAGCTGTGGGATGATTAATATTGATGCCTTGGGTGCAACATTCTGTCAGCCTTTTGAGTGGTAGTAAATCAGCAGAAAAGTGGAGCTGTAACTTTTCACACCTTATTGCATACATTATCACAGGATATCACTAAAGTGGACATCTCCCACCCAACTCTTTGGCTAACAACTGCCAAGACTTTGAGTATATAAAATTTATTTGAGTATATATTTATATGGTTAGTTTGTTATGAAACATATTAATTTATCTATTTTGAAGTTGCCTAGCATGGTAATTATTTTGCAAATGACTCATAATTCTTTCATCAAAAATGAAAGGTGAGTTGTTTTTTTCTTTTTCAAATTCAGGCATTTGATTTCATTTCAGTTTGTTCTGTTTCTAAATGCAAGTGATACTCAGAATGGTACCTTACAAGTTTTCAAAACAAAATCTCTTCTTCAGACTAGCATCAGTGACTAACTCTGCCTAGGTGAGAGTATAGGTGAGAAGTAACATCAAAGGAGGTCCATGTATCATGCAGGCAGGTTTAGTCATGAGTAGTGTAGAAAACTATTCATTTTTTAAAAAGATTTATTTATTTAAGAGAGAGAAAGAGAGAGCAGGGGAGGGGAGGGACAGAGGGAGAGGGAGAGAGAGTCTTAAATAGACTCTGTGCTTGGTGCAGAGCCCAACATGGGGTTCGATCTCACGACCCTGAGATCATGACCTGAGCTGAAACCAAGAGTTGGACACTTAACTGACTGTGCCACCCAAGTGCCCCAGTGTAGAAAACTATTCTTAAGAGTATTTCACCAAACAAGGGATGAGTTTAAAATGATGTTTTGCTTATGTAGTAATTGTTAGGCTCTTAATGCTAGTAACATTCAAACCACTCCTTGTCTTTCTAATTCCAGATCTTTGGGATAATCTTCTATTTTAGTCTATTTATCTCAAACAGATTGTTACAAGCTGACAAATTCTTCTGGTTATTGGAGGAAAAATAAATGGAAGACAGATTTTCTAATCAGAAATTGGTTTTTAGCTTATTTAGTGCCCAATCGAATCTTCTGGCATCTTACACATGATATGTTCCAGAAATCATGTACCTCTGTATCACAATTTAGGACTATATTCCTGTATATTTTGAAGTTTGAGCAATTCCATACAAATCCACAAATTTTAATAAGACTATAGCCAAACTGCTTTCATATTGCATTAAAAAAACCCCAACATACTTTCAATCCTCTGGCATCTGGGCTTTTGTTCATAGTTCCCATTAGATCATTACCGGGTCTCATGAGATATAGAAATTTCTTTATTACTATAAAGGGAGGAAATAATTCAGTGGTGTTATGGACTAAATTCATATATTGAAATTCCAGCTCCCAATGTGATGGTATTAGGAGGAGGGGGCTTTGGAGAATGATTAGGTCATGAAGGTAGAGCCCTCATGAATATAATTAATGCTCTTATAAAAGACCCCAGAGATTTCACTCTCTTTCTTTTTGCCAAGTGAGGATACAGTGAGAAGTTGGCAATTTGCAGTCCCAGAGAGGACTCTCACCAGAACCCAGCTCTACTGGCACCCTGGTCTCAGACTTACAGCATCCAGAACTGTGAGAAATGAATTTCTGTGGTTTATAAGCCACCTGGTCTATGGTACTCTATTATAACAGTCTGAATGGCTAAAACAGAAATTGGTACTTAGATTGGGAATGCTGCTATAACAGATACCTAAAAAAGTGGAGGCAACTTTGGGACTGTGTAGTGAGTAGAGGCTGGAAGAATTTTGAGGTGCATGTTAGAAAAAGCCTAAATTGCCAAAAACAGATTTTTAAAGGAGATTTTGGTAAGAGCTCACAGAGAAAAGAGGAGAGCTGTAGAGAATGTTTCTATCTTCTTAGGGAGAAAACCCAAGTAACCGTGAGCAGAATGTTAGTAGAAGTATGGACAATAAGGGGCATTCTGATGAAATCTCAGATGGAAATGAAGAATATGATACTGGAAACTGGAAGAAAGGCATCCTTTCATAAAGTGGCAAAGAACCTGGCTGAACTGTGTTCATTTTTTAGTGTTTTGTGGAAGGTAGAACTTATAAGTGATGAAATTGAATATTTAGCAAAGGAGATTCTTAAGAAATGTGATAAAGGAGGAGTTTGGTTCTTCTACATTGCTTATTATAAAATTCAAGAGGAGAGAGATGAACTGAAGATGAAATTATTAAGCAGAAAGGAATCAGATCCTTAAAAATTTGAAAATTCTCAACCTGTCCATATTATTAAAAAAACAGAAACAACAAAAAACTGCACAAAAAATGAGAAAGCTGTTCAGAAGACAATACTAAGAATGTGAAAAACCAAGCATTGGTTAAGGAGATTGGTATGGGTGTGAACCATGGACTTAATCAACTCTCTCAACAAAAGCCAGAAATAGAGATGTGATTATACCAGTGGAAACACATTGCTGGCTGAGACCAAAAGAAACAGAAAACAAAAGACAGTTGAGCTTCTTAGACCTGATAGGACTGGACTGTAATTATTTGGTTGTGAACTGTGCTATTATTCAAGACAAGAAAAGAAGGATGCCCAAAGGTGATTCTGACATCTCTGTGGTAAGAGGCTGCCACTCCTACCACAAGCCCAGGGTGCAGTGGAGGTGGGGAGGAAGCTGTTTCCACTTTGTTTCAAAGGATGGGACTAATGCTCAGAGGAACCATGGGAGAAGGGACAACCAAAGGAGCCTCTGGTGGCAGAAATCCCACCCCAGCAGAAAACAGCATGAATTCTTGAGACTTGACCAGTATTTACCTTTTAAACTGTAATTTATACTCACTTTTATCTTGGGTGAATCTCAACAATCCATTTCCAATTAAAGTTTTCAATATGGATAATTTTCAGCAGTACTTGGCATTTTGATGTATGGTAAATTGGTTGTAAAAATGATCACAGTTGTTGGTCGTCTTTGTATTTATGCCCTTTGCAGTGTGTGAATTTGCTCCTTACATCAAGAGATAAAGTCTATATCTTCATCTCTTTAAACTGGGTAGGTCTCATGCCTTTCTTCAGATAATGTGGTGAAACTGTGCCAATTTCAAACATAGGCCTCAAGGGGTCTTAAATGGTTCGACTTGTCCTCTTGGTCCCCTGCCACCACCATATGAACAAGCCCAGGGTAGCTTGCTGGATAATGAGAGACACATTATCATTGACACGTAGTAGATGCTCATTAAAATGTGATTAAAAGAAATGAATTCTGGCATTCCATAGGGTTTTGTCCTTGTCCATTTCTGGCCACTTATTGCTCTCTAAAGTGTGGTAGATTAAAAACTTAAGCTTCACCAATATCTGCTTCTCCCTTCCCTGGAGAAGGAACATACTGTTCCTATTCATTAAATGTGGGCTTACCCATGTGACTAGATTGACCAAAGAAATATGAATGAAACTGGCAATGTGTTACTTTCAAGCTTTCAGAACCAACTTTTGCTTTGCTACATTCTTTTTTTCCTCATCATTACAAAAGGCAAATGCTCCACATAGGGTCTGTTCCATCAGCCTGAATTCCAGAATAAGGATGAATTAGAGTAGAGTTGAGGTTTTAGAGTGTTTGCTGATGCAGTATGCTCTAGCCTAATCTGATCCGTATACTAGATGATCACATCCATGTTTCTACTACCACTACGTAACAATCAAATGTATATTTCTATCCTCATATATTGCTAGTGGGAATGTCACTTAATGAAGCAATTTGGCAGTTTCTTAAAAAGTCAAATATATACCTATTATGTAGGTATTTTATTCCTACGTATTTACCTAAGAGAAATGAAAACATGTCCACACAAAGACCTTTTGCAAATATCCATAATAACCAAACATATAGTGAATTTCCAGTAACATGTGAATGGCTAAACAAAATTAGTATACGTCCATAGAATGGAATACTACCCAGCAATGAAAAGGAATGAACTACTGATACATGCAAGGTCATGAATGAACCTCAAACTCATTATACTAAGTGAAAGAAGACAGACACAAAAGTATACATCTTGGATTACCCCCTTTGTATGAAATTTCTAAGCCATACAGACAGAATGGATCAGTGTCTGCATGGGGTTGGACATGGCAAGTTCTGAAAGTGGAATGTCACAATGGTTGGCACAACTGCAAAATTTACTAAAAATCATCAAACTATACATTTACAATGTATGAATTTGTAGTTTATAAATTCTACATCAATAAAACTGAAAAAATATACCTAGGCCCAATTTTTCTCTGAGTTATAGATATATATCTATCTACGAGCTATTTCTGCCTAGATAGCCCGCAGACCCTTCAAAATTATACAAAACTAAATCATGTATTTTCTTTATCACCCCAGATTATGTTTCTGAACTGAGATTACCTATAGGATTGCCGGACTGAAATTTGATCAAGCCAAAAATATTGGGTTCTTTCTACACTACTTGTTTCTTTTATCTCTCTATCCAAGTTGCCAACTATTGATTATATCTTTTGAAAATCTCTTGAATCCTTTTCAGTTCCTCTCATTTCTTACTTTCATTCACTTACCTGTTTACTTTTTTCTCATCTCTGACACTGGTCTACATGTTCTTAATTCTAATGTTGCAATATTTGAAGAATTTATATTTTAATTTTCTACTCGGTGGCCAGAGACTTCAAGATGCTTTATCACAATGGAACAAAAAAGTTCATAACATAAATTATGATATTCATAATAGAAATTATTATATTATATATACTTTATATAGTGATATGCCCCTCACCTCATATTACTGAACAAAAATACATAGAGATACATTCTAGACTATTCAATATAATTTACTTAAAATATTTTTTAAAAAGTTATTCTATAATGATATTCATTCTGTATACTCCCAAGTGCTACAAAAGCTTAGCTGGTCTGAAAGGCATGTTTGGAATGGAATGTACAGCTGGGTTTCAAGGTCCCAGAGTCAGAGTTACCTTAGCATTTAACTTGAATTTCAGTTTACTCCGAGATGGACATAAACAGCCCACAGCCCTTAGTCCACTCTAGCTGGCTTAACTTCAAAACATGGTTTTGAGCTACTTTCAAAGGCAGTTCTTCAACTTATTTAAAGCATTGAGTTTAAAGTGGAAAATCCCTCCAGAACAAGCTACTGAATAGCAATTGCCATTGGACAATGCAGGTGTGACCTAGGTTTGAGGGCATAGATACAGACATTAGCTGGAGTGAAGGATGATTGATAAATAGGTTACACATTAGAAGCCCAGGGAACACAACACCCTGACTTTTGTATCTTCAAAGACCCTGGGGCTAACAGACGAAAAGCCACAGGTGCAGAGCTCTTCTCTTCCACATTTGCCTCAGGGTAACTCCTAGACTCATTATAATGCATTTGCACTGTAGTTATAGCCCCCCACCCTCCCATCCCCCACACCCACCCATGGAGAAAGGCTGCCTTAACTGTTCTGGTAGAAACATCCTAGGATACCTGTAGGAGGAGTCCCTCAAATGATTGGAAGCTGCCTCCATTAGAGACCACCCCACTGTACATCACAGCTCCTCCCAACCCAGAGAGGTACAATGAATATCTAATCCCAAATAACCTAGGGCGGGAACCTACACCCCCTGGAACCTTGCCTGCTGTCCCACCCTGAGAGTGTACTGTTGTTTTATTAAAACTGTTCTCTGCTGTCACTTTGGGTGCAGATTTCTAACTCCTTATTGCATTGGTGCCAAGAGTGGAGACACAATGCTTTTTGCGTTGACAGTAGGCTTAGTGACATTTATTAATATCATAATATTATATATTAATATACATGTATATTAGTTAATATATATATTAATGTTACTCTGCCCTGGCCAGGCAGCTAGTCAGGAGATCCTACCATCAGGTGTAAAGTGATCATGCAAGATAGTAGGTCTTATTCAGCTCTTAGCACAATGATTAACTTCTCCCTCCTGAAAGGCCCTCAGGCAATGTTGTATTGGAAGCCAATCATATACCCTCCCTGTGCCTCATTTCTTACATCTTAAAGTAGACATAATAAATACAGGTCTTGTGGAGTTGTTTTGAAAATGAAACAAGAAGATATGTAAACACTAAGATACTATATACAGAAAAGAGCTGACAGAAAGTTCTCTCCATGTTGTTTCCTCTCAGTCCCATACTTACTGAAACATTAGTTGGAAAAAAAAAGTGGCAAGTTTCTTATTAACATTTTTCTATTTAGTAAAGGAGATTTTCTAAGTTTTTACATGAGATTCAGTAAGACGCTATGTATAATGACAAAAATTATGGCATTGAAATTTTTAGGTTTTTCTAGATAATATCTCATGAAAACTCATCCAAACTCTCTTAAGGAACAAAATTCTGAACGTTAATTAATTCATTCAAGAAGTTCAGGGGCTCCTGGGTGGCTCAGTTGGTTAAGCGTCTGCCTTTGACTTACATGATCCCAGGGTCCTGGGATTGAGCCCCATGTGGGACTCCACGCTTAGTGGAAGCCTGCTTCTCCCTCTCCTTCTGCCCCTTTCCCCTGCTCCTGCTTGCTCTCTCTCTCAAATAAATAAATAAAATTTTTTTAAAAAGTTCATACTTGCTGAATTTTTGCCATGTGCCAGGAATAATGCAAAGAGCTTGAGATAAAGTGGTGAGGAGGGAAAAAGTTATCGTTCCTCCTTCAGACAGTCCCTGCACTACTTACAGCCTACTAGATAGAAGGATACAGGTACTAATAAAACAATCTTATAAAAGAATGTAAAATTAAGTCCTATTAGAAAAAGATGTGGTCTATCAGGGAGAAAGTCTTTGACAAAGTGAGATCCTTGATCTGAAATTTGTGCAATTGATACACAGGATGTTAACTGGATCAAATGAAGGGAAGAGCTTTCTGGGCAAAGGGGGGACCACTGGATAATACTCTGTTGGAAGGGGTCAGAGCATATCTAAGGGAAAGGCAAGTGAATCTGGAGTGGAGAAAGTGAGGGGTATGTGGGTATGAGATGAAGCTGGAAAGAGAGGGTCAATTTTTTTTTATGTTGGGGCAATAGAAAGTCATTTAGGTTTAAGTAGGGAAGTAATATGATTTGAATATTGAAAAAACGGACTAGATGATATAATACAACAAGGAAAAAAAGATTAAAAGGACAGGGAGAAAACTGTCATTGTTTACTGATAAATAATGATAAAGACTTTACATAAAAACCCAAGAGAATCAGTAGACCAAGTATTAAAATAGGAGAGTTCAGAAAGTATGCCAAATGAAGATGAATATACAAAGATCAATAACGGTTCCCCATAACAGCAATAACAAACTAACAAATCCATAAAATAAAACATAATTTAAAATCACTACAAAAACTACAAACTGTTAGGAACTTATTAAAGAACAATCACCACTAAAAATGCAAGCTTCTTTACAAAGTATATGTCTTTGTCACTCCTGTATCCTCAGTGCCTTGCACATACCATGGAACATTGGAGATGCTCAATAAATATTTGTTCAATGGTTGAAAGAATAAATACATATGACTTTTATGGAGAAGATTTTAAAACTCTATGAAAGAACATAAATATATCTGAATCATTATAAATATATCTTTCTCATGGATACACAATTAATATTGAAAACAATCAGTTAGTCTTAGATAATTGTATAAATTTAATCCAAAAATGAATGAAAATTGTAGCAGTCCTTTCAGAGGAATTTAGAAAAACTTCTGATTAAACCTCTATATAACATGCTCAGGTTTCTTTCGCTTCATCTTCAACTCCATCAAAACAGAAGCTATAGAATCCCAGTGATGCATGATTCACCAAATTCTACATTCTCTTATTTCTCTTACTCCAAATTTTATTATTTATTGGAATTTTAAACAACATATTTTTACTTCCATTTCTTGTTTCTCTAACTTAATCACTATAGACTCTTATTTTTATAGTGTGATACTACTAGGCCTTTCTAGTTTTCCTTTACCTTCCCTTCCATCATCTACATCTCATTGTCTCTGAGTCATAACTACTGTGTCACTATTACAATTAATTCTGTTCCAGAATCAAATAAGTCTTCTATTTTTTCTCTAAAGGTTTGTTTAAATAAATTATAATCAGTTCCTAGAGTAGTGCCTGGAATAGAGCCAATGAATGAATAAAACTAAAAATCTAATAGACAGTGTTTATATTTTTAATAATGTAATATTGCTAAGGGTTATGTTTCCTTTATTATTGATCCAAAATGATGACTCTTGCATTACTCAAAGAGGGTGTTTCCAGCAACAGTCAAAATGGATTATTTTTCTTACACTTCAATTATATAATCTCACATCGTGTTTTATTTTCTTGTACATCTTTTTATTTTTCCCTCTGAAATCTACTCATCTTTCTTTTTTATTATTAATTTAAAAAAATGAATCTTTGCCATATCCTCGTTTATATAGCCTCTCAGTTTTAGTGCCTGTTGCACGGAGTCTCCATTTTTCTGGAAAACCTCTCTCAGGGCCTTTTAGTCACAATTTACATGTTTGCTTGCAAGCCCTGAAATTATCTATCCTTGAGCTTCCTTTTGCTACTTTCTCAATTGAACGTACCATCTTCTGAATTGCTTGATTTTTCTCCCTTGTTTTGTAAAATTATAACCTCAAGAATGGGTGTGTGGGAGGTAAATTTTCTGAGTTCTCGCGTGTAAAGAAAATATTTAATCTGCATATTGGCAAAGATGACTCAGTTGGAATCTTGGAACCTGTCCAGCTGGATTAATATTTCTTTCTTTGGTGGAAGAGTATGGCAATAGGAGAGTTCGGGGTGTGGGTGTGTAAAGGAAAATACTATAAACTGGAGAAAGTGCCCTTCCCGGATAACAATAACCATAAATTCTTGGTGTCAAGTACTATGTCTTATTCATCATTTTATTCCCCACAGTGCCATAGAGAGTGGATACTCAATTATAGTTTCTTTTTTTTATAATAATATTTTTTATTATATTATGTTAGTCACCATACAGTACATCCCTGGTTTTTGATGTAAAGTTCCATGATTCATTAGTTGTGTATAACACCCAGTGCACCATGTAATATGTGCCCTCCTTACTACCCATCACCAGCCTATCCCATTCCCCCACCCCCCTCCCCTCTGAAGCCCTCAGTTTGTTTGTTTCTCAGAGTCCATGGTTTCTTAAAGTAGATACTTAGTTAATATTATTGACAGAACCAATGGCATTGCTAGGCTCCAAATGTGGTGAGATAACCAAGCTGGCAACGAATCTGCATGCTTACAATTCTGCAATTGTTTTCTTTCTTTTCCTACAATATATTTATTTGAATGATAACTTTTTAAAAATTCTGGATAAGAAACCTCTCCTGTGATGTTTCACTTGACTTAAGTGCTTATAGGCACTTGTAAGTGATGTCAACCTTCACTGGGAGCCAACTCCTTAACAATGCACGTCAATCCCAACTTTTTTCCTTGGCCTGTTTTTCCACGTTCTCTCAGCCACTTAGGTTATCGCCTCTTATTCCAACACATCCTATCCTATCCTTGTATCTTGGATTCAGTGCAGGTTTTATCTTCTTTCTGCTACAGTTTGACTTTTTCTGTTCTGGCAGGATGTCCAATGATTAATTTGGACAACCTACCACTTGGGCATATTGAGCCCTCCTCCTTTCGGGTGGCATCCTGGCTTTTATACTTTTATTTCTAGGATATGACATAAAATGGAGCTAAAGTCATTATGAAATTGTAATGTTCAATTAATGGCCATGGTAGGTTTGAAGAAGCTTCTCAGTTAATATTCTTGTGTGCCACGTAGAATATATATATATATTTCTTTTTACTCTGAAAATAATTATCATTTTGAAGGATTCCAGCAAAGACTCAGAGGCAAGCCTGCTTTATTCTTAACCAAACTTGTATAAAACCTGTGTCATTCTTCTTCTGTAAAGGCTTGACTGTAAGAGATTTAATATGGTGTTTAAAATTTTGTTGAACATGCCAGATATTGATTTAATAGTTCTTTAATTTCTTCCCATTATAATTGACTCTTACACATTTTTTTTGTTTGTTTGCTTGTTTGTTTCCATAAACAGGGTAAAACTTAAAAGTTGTAGTTCTTTTTGGACGGCAAGTTCTTTCTAAGGAAAGAAGGAATCTAAAAAGGCTGAAGCTACACACTACATTTGTTTATCCTGAAAATGCACTAGATATCTGGGATCCCCTTAATAAGAAAAATGAAAAGATGACATACAATGATCAACAACAGCAGGTTTCTCATTGAAATTTGCTTTTGAACAGAATTATAATTTACTTCCTTATTTGCACAAATTTATTTTTCCTTTTATAGAACATGATGGTTTATGGCCAGAAAATGTGATACAGCTATCATTTTAAAAAGTCTTTAAGAACTTTGCTATGAAATTTTTAAGGCAAACAAAAAAGATGTGAAAAAGGAAATTTTGTCTTTTGGATGTATTCCACTAAAAGTATGCAGCAAAAGTATTGCCTTTTAAAGTCATTTAATATAAATCTTCCTTCACGTGATTATTCTGCTAACTTGACACATGTTTATTATTGTTGTTGTTTTCATCTTTTTATGGACTACTTGTTCTTTTTATTTAATTTTACTTTTAAAATATGTAAACCATTTTCATGATTCCAAAGTCAAACTATATAGCAAGGAATATTTACAGAAGCCACAATTGTATCCTTCCCTTTTCCATCTCTCTCTCTTCCTTTGCCATCACTTATCTTCCTAATGTTTTCTTTTGAAAATATAAGCAAATACACATACAAATACACATATCTGAACACACATATTTGAATTTTCCTCCTTTCTTACACAAAGAGTAGTATACTTTGTTATGTACTTTGTTTTTTCTCAATTAATAATATATCTTAACCACTTCAGATTAAAATGGGGATCTTCCTCCAATGTATGGCCACATAGTACTTCATTTTATTTTATTTTATTTTATTTTATTTTATTTTATTTTGTTTTTAAGATTTAATTTATTCATTTGAGAAAGAGAGAGAGAGCACACAAGCAGGGGGAGAGGCAAAGGGAGAGAGAGAAGCAGACTCCCCGCTGAGCCAGCCAAGAGCGTTATGTGGGGCTTGATCCCAGGACCTGGAGATCATGACCTGACCCAAAGGCAGATGCTTAACCATATGAGCCACCCAGACACCCCTTAGTACTTCATTTTAAAGATGTGCCCTAGCTTATTCAAATAGTCCCCTATTTATAGGCAACTGTGTTATTTCAAATATTTTGCTATTATAGATAATGATACAATAAACAGTTGGTACACATGAAAATTTGCATAGTTTCTGGTTAAGTAAAGAAAGTAGCAAGAGTTGCTGCTGCATACTGTTTACTTAGTATATATGAAGTATTTCAAAGGGATACTGATTTTGGACAATGTACCTGGCCATTCTAGGGACTTGCATATAATGTCTTTGAAGTTGTCTTTTTCGCATTCATTACAACTCATTCAAATACTAGACCAAATCTAAGGGAATTTTCAAATATGATTTTGAGTAACTGATTTTGCCATACCTGCTGACTTTAGAGTCACACTTGCTCTCTCTTCCTCCCCCCACGAATGTCCTATTGGGAAATAGGGTGATGGTCAAGAAAGCCTGGTTGTTACTTTTCTGTACATCAGGGTTTCCTTTCATCTATCTACCTTCCAAAATTTGAATGGCCAGGCCATTCAAGGAGTGACCAGTACTCGAGCAAAATTTATAGACCCCCATGCTTACAATAGGATAATATGCACTGGAAAGCAAATGTAGTCCTTTACAATGAGAGATATGATTGCTACTGCTGTTGCTTTTATTAACTTAGGCCCATCAGTGCATTGTCTTTCCCGTAAAGAAGACTATTTGGGAAATCACATTGAGATTGGAAAGTAGCTAAGTGAACTTGTAATCTCAGAGATACAGGTAGAAGACCACAGAAATAAACGTTTCTTAACAGGACCAGGCCCTCCCGTCTAAGAGGAACTACCTTCTTGAATGTGTATACCTAATGCCCTCATTTCTCCTTAACCTCTGTCTATATGACAATTTCCCTTTAACGTCTGGTAACATTGCAGTTCACATAAATTTATTCTTGATTACCTTAAAAGCCTGAGGCAAAGTGGTTGAGCCAAATAGAACTTTAAAATCTCGATCAAATAAAGTGATTTGTTATTAAAAGATGAAGTCTTCTCAACAAACGCCATTTATTTTGTGTAGCGGTGATAGGCAAAGAGTGAATCCCAAATTTTGCAATTCCAGAACTACCTATAAGGAAACCCAAGAAAAATACTATGATTAAGGGAAGAAGTCTAAAAAATGAAAACAAAAAACTAAAAAAATCCTTAATTAAACCACGGAGGTTGTTTGAGATTGGAAAGGAATCATTTAGAAGAATCTAAAATAAAATTTCAGTAATTAATTTATGCTTTCAGTGAAGAATTTGCCTTCATTCTAAATAGTTGCTTTCATTTTTAATGACTCATCTTTATTTATGATTATAACTGCAAAACATCTATTTTGAATAGAGGTAGAAAGACATATTTGACACCTTTCTATGTTTTGTTTTTTCCTTGCTTGGTTGCTTGCTTCCTTCTTTTCCTCCTTCCTTCCTTCTACAAATATTTACTGAGTGATTACCATGTACCATGAACTATGTTAAGTAGTAGATCTCTGTCTTTACCTCTTCCAGAAAATATTCTGTTGTTTTTAACGACAAACTCTTATAAATCTTGCCAGAAGGCTATGTATAAGGTATAATGATAAAGACATGGAACACAGAGTTATTTCATATATTTAGTTTTAAACACACATACTATCTACATAGGTCAGAAGGATTCCAATATCAAATGTAAAGAAAATGAATATTTGCTATTAATGTGCATGGATATCACTACTTTAAAAAAATGTCATGTTACTGGTGAAAGCCTTGATCTTTTCATGCATGTTTTTTTCATTTTTCCAAAAATTCTGTGCTTCACAATAGTGATTTAAAAAGCATATTTTGAAATGTGTTTGGCACAAGACACTGAGTTTTTATCTGAAGTTCCTCATAAATAAATGATCTATTTTTTCCTAGCATCTGAAAGAGCCAGTTCCATTTCTGATAGACTTCTCAAAGTTATCTACCTCACCATCTGTGACATGAATGGAGAACAAAATTATATTACCTATCCCTACACTTCCATAATTTAATTTTGGCCTCTGATATTGCACAATTTTGTGAAGCATCAGTTTAGTAATTTCCCTTGGTAGGGGACTAGGAAGGGTTTTTTTTTCTTTTAGTTGGAAAAGAAGAAATATTGTTAATTGTATTTTTCTATTTCAAAAAGCGTTCTATTTGCTTAACTTAACTGCTATAATTCTTTGGTTATGTGAAGCCACCAAAGCACTAGATGCTTGTAAAAAGGGACTGTGTAGCAGTTAATTAATGCCTCATTTGAATTTTAACAACTATGTCAGCAGAAGGTGCACTAAACAGCAAGAGGTACCCTAAATGAATGAAATGAGCAAGCTTCAGTGCTCTCAGATGACAAGTAAGGTGAAATGTTTCACCAGTTCTTCTCCAATGTTTAGCAGCAATTTTCTGTTTTGTTTAAAAAATATTAGTTGATCACCAACTTTACACAGAGGGTTCAGGTGGCTGCTGCTAAGAAAAGATAGGAAAGACAAAGTCTCTTCAAGGAGATTTTAACTGTCCAGGGAGAAGAAGGAATTGCAAAAGTAGCTGTTATATACCACAGAATATGCTGGGTAGCAAAGAATTAAAAAAAGAGTGGGGGAATCCCTGGATGAAGAGATCTTTTCTAGATAGGAAAATGAGAAAAGACTCAATGATGGGACCTTCAAAGGAGAAGAGGGTTCCATAAGTTGATATGCGGAGATGAGTGTTCCTTCTAAAATTGTTGAAATATAATTCAACAAATCAAACAGTGACAGGTAAGAGCAAAATAAACATTTGAATACAGGCAAGAACTTGGAAAGTTTACCATTTCTGCTGTCCTTCTGGAAAAAAATCATTCAAGACTTGTTTCCGATCTTAGTGGGAAAGCACTCAGTGTTCCAGCCATTAAGTATGATGATGATTAAAAGTATGATGTTAGCTATAAGTTTCTCTTAATCAGGCTAAGAAAGTTCCCATCTAATAGTGGGGCATTAAGAGTTCATGAATGGATGTTGAATTTTGTCAAATGCTTTTTTGGTATGGGTTCAGATGACCAGATATTTTTTCTTCTTTATCTGTAAATATGATGGATTACATTGATTGATTTTTGAATCTCAAACCAGCCTTGCATTCCCAGGATAAACCCTACTTGCTATTGAGGTATTATTCTTTTTACATATTACAAGGTTACCCATTTATTTTCAATGCTACCTGTGTCATATATGTCCCTATATGGCCAGAATATGGCCAGTTTTTGTAAAAGTTTCCTGTGTGTTTGAAAAGAATATGTATTTTGTGCAAATTGGTTAAAATGTTCTATAAATGTTTACTAGATCATTTGTTAATAATATTGATGGAATTTTCTATACTCAGAATTTTTATTCGTCTATTTGTTTTCTCAATTACTGAGAGAGATGGATTAAAATCTCTTACCAGTGTGGATTTGTCTACAGTTTCTTATACTTCTATCAGTCTTTGCTTTGTATATTTTGAAGTCATCATGATTACAAATTAGATTGGTACATCTTACTAGTGAATTGACCATCATTCTGAAATCCAGTTTAGCTCTAGTAATGCATTTAGCCTGAAGTTCTTTTTATCTGATATTTATATATATAGACTACCTCTCTTTTTAAAGAATCCTTGACCTTTCTTTTGAAGTTGTGCTTTTCTAGATCACTTGCATATCTTACATAAATTTGATAATTAGCCTGACAATTTTTAATAAAAAAATCTGTAATGTTGTTGGTGATTACATTGAATCTATAGTTTAATTTAGAGAAAATTGACATCTTAATAACAAATCTTTCAATTAGTAAACATGATACATCTCTGTTTTTTTTACATCTTCTGTAATTTCTCTCATTAATATGTTGTAATTTTTAGCATTTAGATCTTATGTTTTATTAAATTATTTATTTATTTAAAAATTAAAAAATTCTTTATTTAAATTCAACTTAGTTAACATGTAGTACATTTTTAGTTTCAGGGGTAGAATTTAGTGATTCATCAGTTGCATATAACACCCAATGCTCACTACATCAACTGCCCTCCTTAATGCCCATCACCAATTACCCCATTCCCCTACCCATTTCTCCCCAGCAACCCTCAGTTTGTTTCTATAGTTAAGAGTCCCTTATGGTTTGCCTCCCTCCCTATTTTTTTACTTTCTTTTTTCCTTCCCTTCCTCTCTTTTCAACTGTTTTGTTTCTTAAATTCCACATATGATTTGTCTTTCTCTGGCTGACTTATTTTGCTTAACATAATACCCTCTAGTTTCATCCATGTCATTGAAAATGGCAAGATTTCATTCTTTTGATGGCTGAGTACTATTCCATTATATATATATATACCACATCTTCTTTATCCATTCATCTGTTGATGGACATCTGGGTTCTTTCCATATTTTGGCTATTATGGACATTGCTGCTGTAAACATTGGGGTGCATGTGCCCCTTCAAATCACTCCTTTTGTATCCTTTGGATAAATACCTAGTAGTACAATTGCTGGTAGTTCTATTTTAACTTTTTTGAGGAACCTCCATACTGTTTTTCAGAGTGGCTGCACCAGTTTGCATTCCCACCAACAGTGTAAGAGAGCTCCCCTTTCTCCACATCTTCACCAACGTCTGTTGTTTCCAGAGTTGTTGATTTTAGCCATGCTGACCAGTATGAGGTGATATCTCCTTGTGGTTTTGATTTGTATTTCCCTGATGCCAAGGGACGTTGACCATTTTTTTCATTTTTTTAAGCATTTTATTTATTTATGAGAGAGAGATAGAAAGCAGGGGGAAGGGCAGGGGAGAGGAAGAAGCAGGCTCCCCATTGAGTAGGGAGCTGGATGTGGGGCTTGATCCCAAGATCCTGGGATCATGACCTGAGCCGAAGGCAGATGCTTAATGAACTGAGCCACCCAAGTGCCCCTGAGAATTTTTTTCATGCATCTCTTAGCCATTTGTATGTCTTTGGAGAGATGTCTGTTCATGTCTTCTGCCCATTTCTTGACTGCATTTTTGTTTTGTTTTGTTTTTTGGGTGTTGAATTTGATACGTTCTTTATAGGTTTTGGATTCTAGCCCTTTATCAGACATGTCATTTGCAAATATCTTCTCCCATTCTGTTGGTTGCCTTTTAGTTTTGTTGATTATTTCATTTGCTATGCAACAGATTTTTATCTTGATTAAGTCCCAATAGTTCATTTTTGCTTTTATTTCCCTTGCCTTTGGAGACCTGTCTAGGAAGAAGTTGCTGCAGTCGAGGTCAAAGAGGTTGCTGCGACTGAGGTCAAAGGGTTTCTGCCTGTGTTCTCTTCTAGGATTTTGATGGAATCCCGTCTCACATTTAGGTCTTTCATCCATTTTGAATTTATTTTTGTGTATGGTATAAGAATGTGGTCCAGTTTCATTCTTCTGCATGTGGCTGTCCAATTTTCCCAACACCATTTGTGGAAGAGACTTTTTTCCATTGGATATTCTTTCCTGTGTTGTTGAAGATTAGTTGACCATAGAGTTTACTGTCCATTTCTGGGTTCTCTATTCTGTTCCATTGATCTTTGTTTCTGTTTTTGTGCCAGTACCATACTGTCTTGATAATTACAGCTTTGTATAGAGCTTGAAGTCCAGAATTGTGATGCCACCAACTTTGGTTTTCTTTTTCAACATTCCTTTGACTATTTGGGGTCTTTTCTGGTTCCATACAAATTTTAGAATTGTTTGTTCCAGCTCTGTGAAAAAATGCTGATGGTATTTTGATAGGGTTTGCATTGAGTGTGTAGATTGCTTTGGGTAGCATAGACATTTTAACAATATTTGTTCTTCCAATCCATGAGCACGGAACATTTTTCCATTTCTTTGTGTCTTCCTCAATTTCTTTTATAAGTGTTCTATAGTTTTCAGAATACAGATCTTTTACCTCTTTGAATAGATTTGTTCCTAGGTATCTTATGGGTTTTGATGCAATTGTATCTTGTCAAAACTTTTTCTGCATCTATTGAGAGGATCATGTGGTTCTTATCCTTTCTTTTACTAATGTGGTATATCACACTGATTGATTTGCAGATGTTGAACCACCCCTGGAGCCCAGGAATGAATCCCACTTGGTCGTGGTGAATAATCTTTTAATGTACTGTTGGATCCTATTAAGTAGTATCTTGGTGATAATTTTTGCATCCATGTTCATCAGGGATATTGGGCTGTAATTCTCCTTTTTACTGGGGTCTTTGTTTGATTTTAAGATCAAGGTAATGCTGGCCTCATAGGTTGACTGTGGAAGTTTTCCTTCCATTTCTAGTTTTTGGAACAGTTTCAGAAGAATAGGTATTAATTCTTCTTTAAATGTTTGGTAGAATTCCTCTGGGAAATCCTCTGGCCCTGGAATCTTTTTTGGGGGGGCTGATTTTTTTATTACTGATTCAATTTCCTTGCTGGTTATAGGTCTGTTCAAGTTTTCCATTTCTTCCTGGTTCAGTTTTGGTAGTTTATGTTTCTAGGAATGCATCCATTTCTTCCAGATTGCCTAATTTGTTGGCATATTATTGCTCATAATATTCTCTTGTAATTGTTTGTATTTCTTTGGTGTTGGTTGTCATCTGTCCTCTTTCATTCATGATTTTATTTATTTGGGTCCTTATTATTTTCTTTTTGATAAGTCTGGCTAGCGGTGTTTCAATCTTGTTAATTCTTTCAAAGAACCAGCTCCTAGTTTCATCGATCTGTTCTAATGTTTTTTTGATTTCCACATCATTGATTTCTGCTCTAATCTTTATTATTTCTCTTCTCCTGCTGGATTTAGGCTTTATTTGCTGTTCTTTTCCCAGCTCCTGTAGGTGTAACAATCAGTTGTGTATTTGAGACTTTTCTTGCTTCTTGAGGAAGGCCTGTGTTGCTATATACTTCCTTCTTAGGACTTCCTTTGCTGCATTCCAAAGACTTTGAACTATCATGTTTCATTTTCGTTTGCTTCCATGTATTTTTTAAAATTCTTCTTTAATTTCCTGTTTTACCCATTCATTCTTTAGTAGGATTTTCTTTAACCTCCACATATCTGTGGTCCTTCCAAATTTTTTCCGCTGGTTGACTTCAAGTTTCATACCATTGTGGTCTGAAAATATGCATGGTAAGATCTCAATCTTTTTGTACTGGTTGAGACTTGATTTGTGACCCAGTATGTGATCTATTCTGGAGAATGTTCCATGGGCACTCAGAAAGAATATGTATTCTGTTGCTTTAGGATGAAATGCTCTGAATATATCTGTGAAGTCCATCTGGTCCAGTATATCATTCAAAGCCCTTGTTTCCTTGGTGAACTTCTGCTTAGATGATCTGTCCATTGCTGTCAGTGGGGTGTTAAAAGTCCCCTATTATTATTGTATTATTATAAATGAGTTCCTTTATGTTTGTTATTAATTGTTTTATATATTTGGGTGCTCCCAAGTTGGGGGCATAAATATTTACAATTGTTAGATCTTCTTGTTGTATAGACCCCTTTATTATGATACAGTGTCCCTCTTCATCTCTTGTTATAGTCTTTGGTTTAACATCTAGTTTGTAGGATATTACTATGGCTACTCCAGCTTTCTTTTGATGTCCATCAACATGATATTTTGTTCTCTAGCCCCTCACTTTCAGTCTGGAGGTGTCTTTGGGTCTCAAATGAGTCTCTTGTAAACAGCATATCTGTGGGTCTTGTTTTTTTTTATCCATTCTGATACCTTATGTCTTTTGATTGGAACATTTAGTCCATTTACATTAAGCATAATTATTGAAAGATATGAATTTAGTGCCATTGTATTACCTGTATAGTCGCTGTTCTTGTAGATTGTCTCTGTTCCTTTCTGGTCTTTGTTACTTTTGGTCTCTCTCTCCACTCAAAGGCTCCCCTTTAATATTTCTTTCAGGGCTATTTAGTGTACACAATTTCCTCTAGGTTTTTGTTTTGTTTTGGAAACTCTTTATTTCTCCTTCTATTCTGAATGACAGCCTTGCTGGATAAAGTATTCTTGGCTACATATTTTTCCTGGTTAGCATGTTGAATATATCATGCCAGTGCTTTCTAGGCTGCCATGTCTCTGTGGACAGGTCTGTTGCCAGCCTTATGTGTCTACCCTTGTAGGTTAAGTACCTCTTGTCCCAAACTGATTTCAGGATTTTCTCTGTATCTTTGTAATTTGTAAGTTTCAACATAATATGTGAAGGTGTTGACCTATTTTTATTGATTTTGAGGGGAGTTCTCTGTGGCTCTTGGACTTCCTTCCCCAGATTGGGGAAGTTCTCAGCTATAATTTTTTTTTAAAAGATTTTATTTATTTATTTGACAGAGATAGAGACAGCCAGCGAGAGAGGGAACAGAAGCAGGGGGAGTGGGAGAGGAAGAAGCAGGCTCATAGCGGAGGAGCCTGATGTGGGGCTCGATCCCATAATGCCGGGATCACGCCCTGAGCCGAAGGCAGATGCTTAACTGCTGTGCCATCCAGGCGCCCCCTCAGCTATAATTTGTTCAAGTAAGCCTCCTGCCCCTTTTTCCTGCTCTTCATCTTCTGGGACTCCTCTAACATGGATACTATTTCACTTTATGGAATTGTTGTGTTCCCTAAGTCTACCTTCATGATCTAAATTTTTCTTTCCTTCTTCTTTTCAGTGTCCTTATTTTCCATAATTTTATCTTCTCTAACACTGATTCACTCTTCTGCTTTGTCCATCCTTGTTTTTATGCTATCTCAGTCATAGCATTCTTAATTTCAGCCTGATTAGATTTTAGTTCTTTTATCTCTAAAGTGAGGGAATTTGTAGTGTCTTCTATGCTTTTTTCAAGCCCAGCTAGTATCTTTATAATCGTTTTAAATTCTAGTTCAGACATCTTACTTATATCTGTATTGATTAAATCCCTGGCTGTGAGTACTACCTCCTGTTCTTTCTTTTGGGGTGAATTTCCCATTTTGTCATTTTGTCCAGAAAAGACAGAAGAAAGAAAAAAAAAAAACAGAAACAACAGTAACAACAACAACAAAACAAACAAAAACCTAGATCCTGGGTATGTTTTGGTCTCCTTGTTAAAAGAAACTAGATCCCAAAATCAGAAAGAAAAAAAAAAATATATATATATATTTTATATATATTTATAATATATATAAACTTGTATATATATATAATAAAATGAAAGGTACCAAAAATTTTTTAAAAAATAAAAAATACATAAAGTATATATAAAAATTAAAATAAAAAAGGAATGCTGTATACTGTTTTTCCCAAGAGCTGAAGCTTTGCAGCCTTCTGTGATCAGTAAACTTGGTGTGAGCCAAGTCTGTTCTGGCCTTTGGGAGGAGGAGCCTGTTGTACTGAATCTCAGGTGGACTTGCCCTAGTGGAAATGTGCCTCCAGTGCGCAGGGTGGCCAGGCTCACTTAAGCGGCTCCGGACTCCACTAGGTGGCTCTCTTTTGCTCCCTGGAGGCTTTCAGCTCTGATGGGCAGGATGACTATGGCTGCATCCCACTCTCTAGCCCTGGAGCTGGAAATTCACACCCCCCACTCTTCAGTGAGCCTTTACAGAAAAGCAGTCAGTCATTCTTGTTTCCCCAGTTTCTGTCAAAATTCTGTGTTCACCCAACCTGTGACTGAGCATTTTTATCTTAGGCATGTGACTGAATTTCAAAACTCCAAATTTTAAAGACGCCTACAATGTGGACCCACACTCTTCCTCCTGAGGGTGATCTCCCCATACTTCTGCCTTTTGCTGGACCCCTCTCAGGAAAGTAATCGAAGGACAGCAAATTGGTTCATAGTTTATGGCAACACAGAACAGAAAGCTGGCACCTAGGTTCACTGTTCTTAGCTGGATTCCCCACTCCTTTGTGGGAACTCTGCTGCACTAAGGCACCTCCCATTCTTTCTGCAACCCTAGGGATCCTCAGACCACATTGTCACACCTGGGATTCTGCCCCGCCTCACCACCTAAGTACCTTTAAGTCAGGGACGTCCCCCACTGTCCGGGGGGGGGGGGCAGACTTCTAAAAGTTCTGACTTTACACTCCACTGCTTATAATACTTTATAGTAGCCTCCTTAAGCAGGTTCCCTCCCCTCCGCCATATCCTCAGCTATATCACATAGGATTCAAGTCTCTGCACCTCTTGTCTTCCAAATGGTGATCGCTTTTCTATTTGTAGACTTGCGGCATTGTTTTCTCAGCTCTCCAATTGATTTCTGGGGTGTTCAGAATGATTTGATAGCTATCTAGTTTTATTTGGGCGATGAGACAAACTCAGGGTCCCCCTATTCTTCCGCTATATTAACTCCTAGATCTTTTATTTATTTTTTTATTTAAATTCAATTAATTAACATATAGTATATTATTAGTTTCAGAGGTAGAGTTCAGTGATTCATTAATTGTGTATAACACCCAGTGCTCTTTACATCATGTGCCCTCATTAATGCCTGTTATCCATTTACCCCATCCCCCCACCCACCTCCCCTCCAGCAACCCTCAGTTTGTTTGCTATGGTTAAGGGTCTCTTATGGTTTGTCTCCCTCTCTGATTTTGCCTTGTTTTATTTTTTTCTCCCTTCCCCTATCCTCCTCTGTTTTATTTCTTAAATTCCACATGTGGTAACTCCTAGATCTACTAAATTTTTAAAATGATTTCATGTCATTGATATTTTTTGTATGGCATTAAAATTTTTTGATTTCCAATTTTTAAAAATTCAGAATAGATAACAATGTAATTGATTTCTGTGTATTGGCTTTGTGTCATGTGACTTGCTAAATTTACACACAAATAAATTTTATTTGCTTTTCTTGGGTTATTTCACTAGCTAGGCTCTTGAGACTAATTTAAACAAGAGTGATGTGAGCATAGATCTCTGTCTTATTCCTGATTTTAAGGGAGGTCTTGTTCTTTAATCTTTAAGTATGGAGTTAGTTGTAGGTTTTTACTGATGCCATAGTTTACTGAGAGATTTTGTCATGAATGGGTGGTTGTTGAATTATGTCAAATACTGCATATACATATGGTTCTTCCCTTTAGTGAATTACCTTGACAGATTTTTAATTTTTAAATTAATATTAGTTCTGCAGATAAACCACACTTGGTTTATATATTGCTGCATTTTGAATTGCTATAATTTTGTAAATGATTTTTGCCTCTATTTTATGAGAGATATTGATTTGTATATTTCTTTTCTTGTAACATTTTATCTGCTTTTGGTGTCAGGGTAATATTGGCCTTATAAAATGAATTGGAAAATTTCTCTTCGTCTTCTTTCTGAAATATTTCATTTGACATTTGTATTATTTTTTTCCTTAAATTATGATAGACCTGGATTTTCTTTGTGACAAGCTTTTATAATTTTTATTTCTTCAATACATATCAAGCTATTTAGTATTTACTTTTTCTTATATCACTTTTGGTAACTTGTGTCTTTTAATTAATTTTTTCCATTTCATGTAAATTATCAATTTATTGTCATAAAGTTGTTCATAATTTTATGATCCTTTTTGATGACTGTAGAATCTGTAGTGTATTTCCCCTCTTTTCTCCCTGATATTGATAATTTGTCTTCCATTTCTTTTTTCTTGATTAATCTTGCTAGATGTTTGTCAATTTTTATTGAATATTTTAAAAATTAGTTTTCTGTCCAATAAATTTATCTTTTGTACATTTTATCTTTCCTTGATTTCTGATTTTATTTGTATTATTTCTTTCTTTACTTATTTTGGGTTTAATTTGAACTCTTTTTCTCACTTGTTAAGGTGAAAGCTTAAATAATGTATTTTGGACCTTCCTTATTTTCTAATATGATCACATAAAACTGTAGGTTTAAGCACAGCTTAAAAGGCATCCTCTACCTTTTGATATGTTGGTTTTTCAGTTTTTCTTTAGTATGGGTATGGTCTTTTAAGTAAAATCTGAGGTACATTTGAGATTCTGTGTGTTCTACTCCCAAGCAGGTATTAATGGAGAAACTGAAAGGGTTCAGGAGCCTGTCCCACCCCCCAGAATATGCCACTTTGACATGTAGTCTATTTTGAGCTGAAAGCACTTGAAATCTTGCAGGCTCAAGAGAAAGTTTTGTCCCTCCCTTCACTACACAGAAGAATCTAAATTGGGGGGGGGGGGTGGTCTTTCCCAAAGTGAAGGTTATTAACAGAGATAACTTTTGTCTGAGTGACCCATCTGTATGGTAGGTCAAACATCTAATTGCCAAACATCTGCTCCTCTTATCATCCTGTGAAGTTCATTCCTTTCCTCTGAAATCCCAGATCCCTACCCCCTTCTCCTTAGTTCAGAATGACAAATATACATCATTTTGCCTGACTGCCTTTGGAATTTCCATGACTATGTGGATTCCTCATATACACACTTATTAAATTTGATTTTTCTCCTGTTTAAGAAAAAAGATTCTGTGTGTCCTATAGTTTTCTAGGGAGACATATTATGAATTCATGTTATAGGTAGGCTAGAGGCTTTTTATAGTTTTCTTAGATTCTGGGAATCTACATAAAGACATTTTTTATATGGGATTCTTGAATAATTTCATGTCTGTAATTCTTTTCCTGGAAAGAGAGGAGGTTGGGAAAGTTGGTACTCATTGCCCCTAATATTTATAATTCCTTTCTATAGCCTATGCTCTCCTTATCCCTATTTCCTCTCTCCTATTAGTGTTTTTTATTCTCTCTTTCTTACTATGACCTAGGATACTAGCTGCGTACATGCCAAAGATTCTGTTATGTATGGTTTTCATCATTGCTACTCTTCATTTAAAGAAAATAAAAATCATTGTTCTTAATTCTACCACATCTGATATTAAAACAGCCTCTCCAGTTTTTGCATTGTTTATCTTTCTCTATATATTTACTTCAATTCATTCATGTCTTTATATTTAAAGATTTCTTGTAGTCTCTGCTGCCTATTACCTGATAACAGTTATTTTAAGTATGTTGTCCCATTTTCTAATTGTTTACATGAGGAAGGTGAATTTGGACTGTGTAATTACATTATAGCCAGAGTAGAGGCCTCATTCATATCTTTTTAGTTAATTTTTTATCTATCCTTACATTTTATATGAGTTTTATGGTAAGTTACATACAATTCCTCTCTCTCTCTCTCTCTCTCTCTCTCTCTCTATATATATATATATATATATATTCCACAGAGTAATTGCATGAAATTCATAGAATGGCCATTTGAACTATTGCCTCTTCCATTTATTGCAAAGCTGGAACCTTGGCAACATAGTACATTAGAGCTTGTCAACATCCCAACCACTGTATGTAGGGCAGAGCAACTTCACTCAGATGTGTGTCCCAGATCCCAAGTCTGTTATCTAAAAAGAAAACTGAAACTGACAGTGGGTGGGACTAGAGCAACAAAATGACCAGAAGTCTTGCAACTATGTTGCTGGGTCACTGGATCTAAACTTGGAATTGTATCTCCCTCAAGTGTACCGGCCTCACAAAATATATCTGCTCCTCTAAGGTTAGATATAGGATTGGGCATTGGCCTGTGTCTGCTCATGAAGTGTATGAAACCTATTTAATTTTAGGGATCAGGTTTAGATAGTTCTGAGGAAACCAGAGACAATGACAAACTTTAAAATTATTTGTTTAGTTGCTGAAAATTTATTGAATTAAATCCTCTGATTTTCCCCCCTTTTTGATAATTTTGTTAAATTTACCCTCTTTATATCTAAAGTTCTAGTCTGTACAGAGGATACAGAAACATGTGTAGATGGCTTATTTGTCAGAAACCTGCTGCCTTTTTTTTTTTTAATGCCAATTTGCTATGTGTACAATGATTTGAAACTTATTTGCAGGTTCCTGAGCTTGATCTATTACTCATGTCCTATTGTTGAGTCTCTGCTGTCTACGATGACTTGATGGATTCCTTCCTGACAGAATGAATTATGCCATGTGGTTTATTTTCTCTTACTGTGTTGAGCTGATACTGGGGGGGAAATGTTAATATTTTCAAAGCTTGCACCGCAGGAAGATTGGGTTTTGAATACAAGATTAAATTCTACCAAACTTTTCCACAGTGGTGAGTTACTTACAATAATGTAGTCTAGAAAACAATTCTCTAGAAAGGAAATGTTGGAATTTGTAATTCTAATAATCTGACATAATTGGAAATATATTTTCAAATTTCTTTCTTATTAATACATATTTAAGATTTACTTTATGTTTTGCTTTTCAATTTGAAAATTGAAATGTGATTTTGAGAAAAGAGAAATATTGAATATTGATATGTAATCATGTTAAAATATTTCATTTTAACACCATGTAGTGATTTCAATTTGGTGTTATGAATATAGACTTCACTGATTTAGGGTTTGTATTTATTAAAGAAGCAGTCTAGCTAAATGTTTACTTTTCATTATTTGAAACATAAGTTTTTAAGGAAATAAGCAGCATAAACAAGGAGAGCTTTATTTACAAAGGATTTTTCAACAAATTTGAAGATTTGTTTTATAATTATTAATTTGCATTCAAAAATGTATTTATTTGTCAAAACAGGTAAACTCAGTTCAAATGATGTACACTTAAAATAGTACAGTTAGCAAATTTGGAAATTCTTTTAACAACACTATACATTTAATTATTTAATGTACCTCTAGTTTAGTAATGTAATGTTTCCTTATGTTTTATCATCCACAAATTTTGAATGAAGTATCTGACTTTTCCTTCATAATTCTCTTTGTGTTTTTCTGTGACTTTCAAAGCTTGATAAGAACTATAAAATAATTTTGGCCTTTTTGTTGGGGGGAGGTAAAAGTGAAAGGAGGTAACTGCTTGTTAGTTTTTCTTTCCAAACATTCTGGGGCTTCTCCCTGTGACGTTGAGGGTGGGGGTGGGGATATTCTCCAAACTAGAATTGTGGAAATTCCAGTGTTTCCTAGATGCCTGCTCAGCACTAGTCAGGGAAATGTGCATCATTTCAATTTTAGTAAGTTTAGCAATAAAATATCTATTGATAAAAGGGAGGAAATAAATAAGGCAATGTATGTCGTCCTTCAGTTAAATCTATATTATTTACCAGCATCTTATGTGTCAATTATGATGTAGGGGATTCTGGATGGTTAACTTCTTCTTCATATATAATTAATTAATCTTCTAAAAACTGTTTAGGTTGGGAAATAGGGATGATCTAAACCTATTAATATCACAGGGGTGTCATCTGCTGTAGAGATTCTAACAAAACAAACAGATCAAGTATTTCAAGGTGTGATGTCCAAGATCCAAGAATTTTCTTCAAAACAAAATCTTAAAAACAAAACCTATAGAAGAAAGAAAATATAATCAAAGTCCACTGAATGGATCAGCTATTACAAAAGTGTAAACTGGATGGTAATTTCACAAAAATATCCTAAGTATATTGGGGAAAGGTGGGGAAGAAATTGTGTGTGAGTGCATGCATTTGTATTTTGTGTGGTAAATTTTGCTAATTTTTCATCCTAGGGAATCAATATTGTCAAAAATTGAAAAATTAATAAAAATCAGTCTAAGATGATCACTTAGGAACACATATATGTTTTATATATATATATATCTATATCTATCTATCATCTATCTATCATCTATCTATCATCTATCTATCTATCTATCTACCTATCTATCTATCATCTATCTATCTATCATCTATATTTTATAAATACACACACACACACATTGTTATGGCTATAATGATGAGTTTAAACCTGACTTCCTTGGGTTAGACTTTTGGCTCCAGGCCTTACTGGCTGTATAACCTTGGGCAAAAGTTACTTAACCTTTCTGTGTCTCAATTTCCTATCTAGAAAGTAGGAATAGCTGCCTTGTATAAGAAACAGTAAGTTAGGGGCGCCTGGGTGGCTTCGTCGTTAAGTGTCTGCCTTCGGCTCAGGGCGTGATCCCAGAGTCCTGGAATCGAGTGCCACATCGGGCTCCTCTGCTGGGAACCTGCTTCTTCGTCTCCCACTTCCCCTGCTTGTATTCCCTCTCTCGCTGGCTGTCTCTATCTCTGACAAATAAATAAATAAATAAATAAATAAATAAATAAATAAATATCTTTAAAAAAAAACCAATAAGTTAATGTTCCTGGCATATAATATACACCACAAAAGTATTTGTTCACTAAAATAAACTATATCTTCTTAAATTATTATTATGTAATTCTTATAAACTATTTAGCTAAGAGAATTGACAGGGGTTTCTCTTTTCTGTTGGAAATTTTAAGTGGGTAATGTGTTGGATTGGGATACTGCTAGTTTTTATTATTAGGCTCATAGTGCCATTAGACTTTTCAAGCTATGTGAATTTGGTACTTGCATAAAAATAAAAACAGGAACAATTAAAAATTACAAATTGAAATTTATATTTTAACTAAAGGAAATATTTACATTGGATTTCATTAGGAGTCATCATAAGCTTGCAAGGAGGGCTATTTTTTTGTTCTTTGCATGGTGTGGTTTTTTTTTTTTTTTTTTTTTTGGTCAGGCCATCATGTTAGATCACTGGCTCAGTAAATGTTGGTTGAATGTTTAATAAATAGTCCAGTTGGCTGGCTCAACTTCCTTGCAGTACCCTTTTCCACTGTGTGCAGCCATTTGGAAAGTACAGACTATAACCACTGAAAATAGGTTATATGACTTACTATTTTGTATCTACATGCAGGGATGCACTGAACAGTCCTCATAATCAACAGATAAGCCTGAAAAAATCTTGAAACTGGTGCTACTTCAAAAGGAAAAGCTTGGAGGATGGTGCTGTAGGGACTGCACTGAGTGTAGATGGCAAGCTGAAGAGGAAGCACACACTGAGAACCAGGTGGTAAAATACATTTAGATGATTGTGTGAAGGAACGCCCAGAGGGAGCTGGCACTTAACAAAATCCTGATGGCCTCTGTGTTAATGACTAGGGGCAGCTTGAGCACAGGAAACTTTTTGGTGCCCTATTTTCAGACATTCAACTTCACAACTTTGTTTTACTTAGGTTTTGGGTGGCAGCATGCATAGACACAACAAGATAGGATCTGAGACATTGATCAATTAAATACAAGTAGCCAGAACTTAGGGATTATGGTACAGAAGGTTTAGGAGTCTACTTTCAGAAATTCAAAGGTATAGAATTAGGGAATACTATTAGGCTACATATATGAATATGCTTATATTTGATCCTTTTTTCTCCAATGTTTTTATTACGAAAAACTCCAAGTAAAATTTGAGGAATATTTTAGGGAATAGTACTCAACTCTTTATTAACTGTGAAACAGCAACTTCGTTTTGTTTACTTAGTATACTTTGACAGGTGAGCTTAGGATGAAGGCTGATGTGGTTTGTTCTTTGGCCTTCTGAACCCTACAAACTCAAGTACCACAACTAGTCAGCTAGTACCTGTGGCTGTTGCTGGCTATGGCAAGTACTGAGAATGGTTGTGGATGAGATCCTGATGCACAGAACGAGAAAGCTATCCAAATACATTTCATCCACTGTCACTATAAACCCAGGTAATAAGAATGCTTCATAAAGAATAAAATACAAACCAACAAAAAAATCTTGATTGTTTGGAGTGGAAAATACGTTTGCTTATTCAGAAGTTCTGATGTTTTTATGAAAAAAGCCTTTAACAGATCATTATTTTAGACTTTTCTTCATATTTGGATAGGTCATATTTTCTCATTATTATCACTAGTGAAACTAGGATTTCTGAAGGAAGCAGTGTACAGGCTAACAATGAAATGGTAACTGAGTTGAATGTAAAATGATCTCTTATTATTTGATTTTCCCATGCTGGTAGAAATGGATGAAGCTGGAGATTTTTAGCCCACAAAAGAAACCTTTCATATATCTCCCTAGTCTATTAATCTTCCACATTAGTCAGTATTCTTTAAATCAATTGAATCATTTTTATGCCTGCTTAAAGATGACTTCTTGAAAACCATTTTAATAATTGAACTACAATAGACAAGTTGATTAAAAAAAGAAAACAAACTAAAAATCTCCTAGCTCTTGGACAAGCTGTTGTTTTCTGTGAAATGGACTTGGGCATAACACAGTTAAATCACTTTTTTTCCTGGAATATTATCAGGTGATTTAAAATAATTACAGCAACATTTATGGGAAACTCTTGGCATTTTAAGTTTATGAAATTGTTTTTCAAATGTGTATAGAATGTTACGCCTATGTTCCTAAGGCTACAAGCATCGAACCAAAACTAATAACTGTAAACTACCCAGTGCCACACCTGACAAATTGTGATTTGCTGCATAACTTAGTGTGTGGGCAAACCAGCTGCAACTAGAACATGCATACATACATGCATACGCTAAATTCTCAAATTAGATATTTTCTTTCAACTGTTTTGGAAACAATCATCGGCCATCTCTTTAGCCAACAATGTTCTTAGTTAGAAAAATACAAGTTTGGATGATTTTATTAAATTTTATTACATCTTTAAAAATAATTTCAGTTACTATCTCTAATAGAGTCTAGATTCTTTAAGGATTCTATAATTTTTCTACTAGTCAGGTTCTTCTTTTTTCTTTGGCACCATTTAGCTTTTCAGCAGATGGCTATAAGGGCAGATGGCCAGTTAACTAAATATGGAACTACGGACCAGTTGGGCACTTAAAATATTTGATCTCCTATACTACATATGTGAAAACTCTTGGAATTGTTGGATCTAGTAAGGGTTTGGGGATATTAGAAGGTAAGTCTTAGACTGATGATGTGGAGTCAGGGAGATATATAAATGACATCTGTGTATCTGTGGGTCATTCATTGTGGATGAACCTGGCAGGGCCTTCTCAGCCACATGAATATGTCTGATATACATAGAGAGGTAAATTGCATACAAAGTTACAAGATCAGTACTGGTTATTTCATGAATTCTTGTATTGAGTATAATGAAAATTATAAGCAAGTTATAAAGTAGTCACTGTGCTGTATAAATGGGAGAGTAAGACCCCCTGTGGGGTCTTTAAGGATCACTGCAACACAGTCATGGGAATTACACTTGGAGAAGCATACGAAATTAGAAGATTCATCATACTCACAGGTCCTATAAGAGGAAAGCATGTGCAGCACACAGGAGGCCATGTGGGGAGAGACTAAGGGAGGGAGCTCAAGTAGGGAGGTGGGGAGTTGTTAGAAAGTGAGCACCCAGAGAAAGTACCTTTCTTACAGAGCAGGTGGCAAGGGGAGGGTAAGGGAAATACAGAGGTAAAAGACAGGAGGGGGTTTAATTGTTGTGTTTGAGTGTTACTAGGCCACAGTCAGGAGAGGGCAGGACAGGGAGTTTGTGGCAGGGGCCAGCCTATCACCGTGGTGCACCTGGTTACCTGGCAGGGCACTCATAGTCTATTTGTGGGGATGTTGAAGAAGCAGGAAAATGTGAAATTAAAAATTTGCAACATGGTTGCATATTATTATTTATAATGATTTATATAACTTATCTAGGCCCCTAAATGTGTAAGTACTTATGTAAACAATATGGCTTTTCTTTTAAAAATAAACTAACTTTCAAGAAGAGGAATATCAAGATATATATAAATTTTGCAGAAATTAAAATACCAAAGCCACTTTTTTCAAAGTAGGCTCCACACCCAATGTGGAGCCCAGTGCGGAGCTTGAACTCATGACCCTGAGATCAAGACTTGAGCCAAGATCAATAGTCAGACATTTAATCAACTGATTCACCCAGGTGCCCCCCAAATCCACTTCATTTTAATATTATTGATGAAAGTTTTTCCTAAGAAGTCTATCTGGTCTACCAGAATAATGGCTATTATTCTGTCCATATTCTAATCCCTGGAACCTGTAAGTATGTTATTTATGTGGCAAGGGAGAAATAAGGCTGCTGATAAAATTAAGGTTGTTCATCAGCTGACTTTAAAGTAATTATCCTGGATTATCCAAGTGGGCCCAAAACAATCCCAAGAGGAATCAGGAAGCAGGAGAGTTGGTGTCAGAATGATGAAGCAGGGGGCACCTGGGTGGCACAGCGGTTAAGCGCCTGCCTTTGGCTCAGGGCGTGATCCCGGCGTTATGGGATCGAGCCCCACATCAGGCTCCTCCGCTATGAGCCTGCTTCTTCCTCTCCCACTCCCCCTGCTTGTGTTCCCTCTCTCGCTGGCTGTTTCTATCTCTGTCAAATAAATAAATAAAATCTTAAAAAAAAAAAAGAATGATGAAGCAGGAGAAAGACTTCAATGACCATTGCTGGCTTCAGAGATGAAATGAGGCTGCAAGCCTAGGAAGAAAATGGATTCTCCCCCAGAGCCTCCCAGAGCGAACATAGCCCTGCTCACACCTTCAGTTTAGCCTGGTGACACTCATTTTGGACTGACCTCTAGAAACATAAGACAAATTTGTGTTGCGTTTCAGCCACCAAACTTGTGGTAATTCATTACAGCAGCAATAGAAAACTAACACAGTGTAACATACTTCACTGCTTTTAACCATGAGCATTAACTCTGGAGCCTCATGAGAGAGCTCAAGGATGAATGATACAACTCTGAAGTTGCTTTCTTTACCCCTTCAGCCTATAGGCTGTCAGCTGCCATCCTTGCTTTTGTTATTGCACTGCTCCTAATACTTGCACCCTCAACTCTTGAGCAGCAAGGGAGTGTAGTAGTTAGGGGCCACATATCCTGAGGGGTTCCTCCTCACTCTGCTACTTGGGGTCTGTGAGATCTTGGGCAAGTGTCTTTACCTCACCAAACTTCAGGTTAAAAGGCAGAAACGAATCCCGACCTGGCAGGGTCATTGTGAGAAAGAGATAGATGATGTTTGTAGGTGTTCAGTGATCCTCACTTCAACATTGTCTGGGTTGACAAGGCACCGGGTGAAGACCTAGTGATCTAATGGCTGGTTATGATGAGGCTACAACCAAATCTAGAGGCCTTCCCTGCCTCATTCACTTTTGGAATGGGGAATGTAATTTTACAGTTCTGTGTGGGGTAGCTCTATATACTCTCTTTCTTTGTAATCCCTACCACTTGTCAGAGAAAGCAAGTGCATACCATTTTTACTTATTTTTTTACTTGTTTAAGAAAGTAACATGTGCTTATGGTAAAGCATTAGATCAGAATAAAAAATGTATATAGTCAAAGTAAGTCTTCCTTCAACTTTTATCCCTAATTCCCTAGACCCCCACATAGGAAGCAACTAATTTTTAATGAATTCTTCCTGGGATAGTCTATATACATTTCAATATATGCCCTGCTTCCTTTCCACAAAGGATAGTATACTCTGTACTTTGTTCCTAACCTTTTCCTTTCCAATGAATTTTTCTTGAGTAACATTCCCTGTCACTACAGTAAATAAATACAGTACTTATTTGATAAGTATCAAAAGAATGAACATGCCTTGCAAATGAGGAACAACTGTACATGTGTGTAAGGTTAAAGTGGGCTTTTCAATAAGTCACAAAACTATTTCTTCATACTTAAAGTAAGTTTCAATCAAGAGCTTGTACTGTGACTCATCAATAATTCTATTCATTTACAGATGGTTCTCTACTGGCAAGGAAGTATGTATTAGGAACAGCTAATCCTTGCCATTCAGTCCCCAGATTTCTGTGTTTTTCCTAGAGTTCAGATTTTTTAGGAGCATATATCATCTTTTTGTTCCTGCTAAATTTTTACAATGATCATTTTCTTTCCCTGTCTGGTGTCTGTGTGACATTGAGGTATGTATGTATGTGGATATGTATGTAGATCCATATTTATTTATATATTTTAATTTCAGTGGAGTTAACATACAGTTTTATAATAGTTTCACGTGTACAATATAGTGATTCAGAAATTTACTTTATTCAGTGCTTGTGGTGGTAAGTATACTCTTAATCCTCCACACCTATTTCCTCCATCCCCTCCCACCTGTCTCCCTCTGGTAACCATCAGTTTGTTCTCTATAGTTGAGTCTCTTTTTGGATTTTTCTCCTTTTTTCTTTGTTCGGTAGTTTTGTTTCTTAAATTCTGCATCTGAGTGAAATTATATGGTATCTGTCTTTCTCTGACTTATTTCAATCAGCACTATACTCTCTATATCCATCCATGTTATTGCAAATAGCAAAATTTAATTCTTTTTTATGGCTGAATAATATTCATATATATATGATATATGAATCATATAGATGATAGATAGATAGATAGATAGATAGATAGATAGATAGATAGATAGATAATCTCATCTTCTTTATCCATTCGTCTATCAGTGGACATTAGGGCAGCTTCCGTAATTTAGCTATAGTAAAGAATGCTGCAATAAACATAGGGGTACATACATCTTTTCAAATTAGTGTTTTCATGTTCTTTGGGTAAATATCCAGTAGTGGAATTACCATATCATATGGTAGTTCTCTTTTTTAACTTTTTGAGGAACCTCCATATTGTTTTCCAGAGTAGCTGCACCAGTGCACCTCCAACAGTGCACAAGGGTTCCTTTTTCTCCACATCCTCGCCAACATTTGTTGTTTCTTGTGTTTTTTTTATTTTAGCCATTCTAATAGGTGTGAGGTGATATCTCATTGTGGTTTTGATTTATATTTCCCTGATGATGAGTGATGTTGGGTATTTTTCATGTGACTGTTGGCCATCTGTATGTTTTGGAGAAATGTCTGTTCATGTCTTCTGCCCATTTTTTTGGAAATTATTAAAGTGATTTAATAACATTAAAGAAGTTCCACTAAACAGAGAAACATTTTTAATTCATCCACATCCCTCTACTCTAAGATGGTCACAGTTATTTTAGATTGTTCTCATGGATATTTTCTATTTTTGTGAATATGGTGTACTTATAATTTCATAGCTTGTTTCTTTTTTTAATTATTGTGTTCAGTTAGCCAACATATAGTACATCATTAGTTTTTGGGGTTTTTTTGAGATTTCAATGAATTTAAGTACTTTATTTTTTTTATTATAGTAATATTTTTTCATTATATTATATTAGTCACCATACAGTACATCCCTAGTTTTTGATGTAAAGTTCAATGATTCATTAGTTGCGTATAACACCCAGTGCACCATGCAATACATGCCCTCCTTACTACCCATCACCAGCCTATCCCATTCACCCACCCCCCACCCCCCTTAGTTTTTGATGTAATGTTCAGTGATTCAATAGTTGCGGATAACACCAAGTGCTCATCACAACACATGTTCTCCTTAATACCCATCATCTGGTTACCCCATCCCCCTATCTCCCTCCCTTCTGTAACCCTCAGTTTATTTCCTGGAGTCCAGAGTCTCTCATGTTTTGTCTCCCTCTCTGATTTCTTCCCAGTTTTCCCTCCCTTCTCCAGAAGGGGCACCGGCACCCCAATGTTCATAGCCTCAATTTCCACAATAGCCCAACTGTGGAAGGAGCTGAGATGTCCTTCAACAGATGAATGGATAAAGGAGATGTGGTTCATACATACAATGGAATATTACTCAGCCATCAGAAAGGATGAATACCCACTATTTGCATTGACATGGATGAAACTGGAGGGTATTATGCTAAGTGAAATAAGTCAAGCAGAGAAAGACAATTACCATTTTTAATGGGATTATTTTTTTTTTTTTGGTGTTGAATTCTATAACTTCTTTATATATTTTGAATACTAACCCCTTATTGGATATGTCATTTGCAAATATCTTTTCCCATTCAGTAGGTTGTCTTTTAGTTTTGTTGTTTCCTTTGCTGCACAGAAGCTTTTTATTTTGATGTAGTCCCAATAGTTTAATTTCGCTTTTGTTTCCCTTGCTTCAGGCAACATATCTAGAAAAATGTTGCTATGGCCGATGTCAGAGAAATTATTGCCTGTCAGAGAGATTACTGGCTATGTTCATTACTGCAAATCTTCTAGGATTTGTATGGTTTCAGGATTTTAAAGTCCCCCTGCTATTATTGTATTACTATTGATTACTGCCTTTATGTTTGTTATCAGCCATCTTATGTATTTGGGTGCTCCCATGTTGGATACATAAATATTTACAATTGTTATATCTTCTTGTATGGTTTAGGTTCTTAATCCATTTTGAGTTTATTTTTGTGTATGGCGCAAAGAAGTGGTTCAATTTCATTATTTTACGTGTAGCTGTCCAGTTTTCCCAACACAATTGTTGAAGAGATTCTTTTTTCCATTGCATATTCTTGCCTCCTTTGTCAAAGATTAATTGACTGTATACTTGTGGGTTTATGTCTTGGCTCTCTATTCTGTTCTGTTGATCTATATGTTTGTTTTTGTGCCAGTACCATACTGTTTTGATTACAGTTTGTATATCTTGAAATCTGGGATTGTGATACCTCCAGTTTTGTTTTTCTTTTTCAAGATTGCTTTAGCTATTTGGAGATTTTTGTGGCTCCATACAAAGTTTAAGATTATTTGTTTTAGTTCTGTGAAAAATACTTATTGGTATTTTGATAAGGATTGCATTAAATCTATA
The DNA here is from genome assembly GCF_017311325.1 of Ursus maritimus. Taxonomy (NCBI): domain Eukaryota; kingdom Metazoa; phylum Chordata; class Mammalia; order Carnivora; family Ursidae; genus Ursus; species Ursus maritimus. Next base: position 13,246,488 of record NW_024423675.1, read on the forward strand.
GACTGCTTTGCGTAGTATGGACTTTTTAACAGTATTTGTTTTTACAATCCATGAGTATGAAATATCTTTCCATTTCTTTGTGTTGTCAATTTCTCTCATCAGTGTCTTACAGTTTTCAGAGTACAGGTCTTTCACCTCCTTGGTTAAGTTTATTCCTAGATATCTTATAATTTTTGGTGCAATTGTAAAAGTGGTTGTTTTCTTAATTTCTCTTTCTGCTACTGCATTCATGTATAGCAAGCAACATATTTCTGTATATTGGCTTTTTATCATGTGATATTACTGAATTAATTGATCAATTCTAGCAGTTTTTTGGTGGAGTATTTAGGGTTTTCTATATATAGTATCATGTCACCTGCAAATAGTGAAAGTTTGACTTCTTCCTTACTGATTTGGAAGCCTTTTATTTCTTTTTGTTGTCTGATTGCTGTGGCAAGGCCTTCCAGTATTATGTTGAATAGAAGTGGTGAGAGTGGACACCCTTGTCTTGTTCCCTTTTTTTTTTAAGATTTTTATTTATTTATTAGAGAGAGAGAGAGCACAAGCAAGTGGAGCAGCAGGTAGAGGGAGAGGGAGAAGCAGGCTTCCCACTGAGCAGGGAGCCCAACATGGGGCTCGATCCCAGGACCCTGAGATCATGACCTGAGCCAAAGGCAGATGCTTAACCAACTGAGCCACCCACGCATCCCCCAGGTTGTCCCTAATCCTAGCAGGAAATCTTTCAGTTTCTCACCATTGAGTATGGTGTTCGCAATGGGTGTTTCATATATGGCTTTTCTTGTGTTAAGGTATATTCTCTCTAAACCTACTTTGTTGAGAGTTTTTATCATGACTGGATACTGCACTTTGTTGAATGCTTTTTTTCTATATCTATTAAAGTGTTCGTATGGTTTTTATCCTTCTCATGTTGATTAATTTGAGAATATTGAATCAACCTTGTATATGAAGAATAAATCCTATGTGATAGTAGTGAATGATTTGTAGAGTGTATTGTTGAATTTGGTTTGCTATTTTGTTGAGGACTTTTGCATCTATGTTCATCAGAGATATTGGATTTTAGTTCTCTTTTTTTGTAATGTCTTGATTTGACTTTGGTTAATGCTGGCCTCATAGAATGAATGTGGAAGCTTTCCTTCCTCTTCTGTTTTTTAGAATATTTTGAAAACAATAGGTACTAACTCTTCTTTAAGTGTTTGGTAGAATTTATCTGTGAAATCATCTGGTTCTGGACTTTTGTTGTTGGGAGTTTTTGGTTACTCATTCATTTCATTGCTGGTAATTGGTCTTTCAAAATTTTCTTTCTGATTCAGTTTTGGGAGACTATATATTTCTAGGAATTTATCCATTTCTTCTAGATTGTCCAGTTTGTTGGCATATAGTTTTTCATAATATTCTCTTAAAATTGCTTATATTTCTGTGGCATAGATTTTTATATTTTTCTTTGTCTCTCTGTCTCTTTCTCTGTTTTTGTTTGTTTGTTTTTTATGAGTCTGGCTAAAGTTTTATCAATTTTGTTGATATTTTCAGAGAACCAGCTCCTGGTTTCATTGATCTGTTCTATTGTTTTTTAGTTTCTATTTCATTTATTTCTGCTCTGATATTTATCATTTCCTTCCTTCTACTGGTTTTAGGTTTTGTTTCTTCTACTTTTTCTAGCTCCTTTAGGTGTAAGGCTAAGTTTTTAATTGGGATTTTTCTTGCTTCTTGAGGTAGGCCTGTATTCCTATAAACTTCCTTTGTAGAATAGCTTTTGTGGCAACCTAAAGATTTTGGACTGATGTGTTTTTTTCATTTGTATTTATGTATTTTTTATTTCCTCTTTGATTTCTTGGTTGACCCATTCATTGTTTAGTAGCATATTATTTATTTAACTTCCATGTATTTATATTTTTTCTTGAATTATTCTTGTGGTTGATTTCTAGTTTGAAAGCATATGGTCAGAAAAGATTCATGGTATGACTTTGGCCTTTTTGAATTTGTTGAGACTTGTTTTGTGGCATAATATGTGATCTATTCTGGAGAATGTTCCATTTACACTCGAGAAGAATGTGTATTCTGCTGTTTTAGGATAGAATGTTCTGAATATATCTGTTAGATCCTTCTGGTCCAATGTATCATTCAAAGCCACTGTTCCCTTGTTGATTTTCTATTTGAATGATCTGTTCATCAATGTAAGTGTGGTGTTAAAGCCCCCTACTATTATTGTATTGCTATTGATTACTTCCTTTATGTTTGTCATTAGCTGCTTTATGTATTTGGGTGCTTCCATGTTGGGTGCATACATATTTAAAATTGTTATATTTTCTTTTTGGATTTTTCCTTTTATGATTATATAGTGTCCTTGTCTCTTGTTACACTCTTTGTTTTAAAGTCTGTTTTGTCCTATATAAGTATTGCTACCTTTGCTTTCTTTTCACTTCCATTTGCATGATAAAATGCTTTTCCATCCCCTCACTTTCAATCTGCATGTGTCTTTAAGTCTGAAATAAGTCTCTTGTAGGCAGCATTTACTCACTGCTCTGTTCTTCTGCTTCCTCTAGTGTACTATTTATTCCATTTAGTGTATTTCTAATTTCAGTTATTGTTTTTCATCTCTGTTTCTTTTTTTTTTAAGATTGATTAATTGATTGATTTTTGAAAGAGAGAGAAAGCAAGCACAGTGGCGAGGAGCAGAGAGAGAGGCAGAGAAAATCCAAGCAGATTCCACATTAAGTGTGGAGCCTGATGCAGGGCTTGATTCCCGGACCCGAAGATCATGACCTGAGCTGAAACCAAGAGTCAAGACACTTAACTGACTGTGCCACCCAGGTGCCCCTGCTTCTTTTTTATTTTTCTCTTTGTTGGGGGTCTCATTGAGGTCCTGCACTCTTTTCTCAAGTCCAGTGAGTATTGTTATGACCATTACTTTAAATTATCTATCCAGGTGTATTACTTATCTCCATTTTGTTTGGGTTTCTTGTGATTTTGTCCTGTTCTTTCACTTGGGACATATTCCCTGTCTCTTCATTTTGTCTAACTCTCTGTGTCTGTTTCTATGTGTTAGGAAAGTCAGCTATGTTTCCTGCTCTTGAAAGAGTGGACTTATGGGGGTGCCTGGGTGGCTCAGTCAGTTAAGTGTCTGCCTTCAGCTCAGGTCATGATCCCAGGGTCCTGGGATCAAGCCCCACAGTGGGCTCCCTGCTCAGTGTGGAGTCTGTTTCTCCCCCTGCCACTCCCCTTGCTTGTGCTCTCTCTCTCTCTCTCGCTCTCAAATAAATAAATAAAATCTTAAAAAAAAAAAAAAAGAAAAGAGTGGCCTTATGAAGAATGGGTCCTGTAGTGCCCTGAAGTTCAGTGTCCCCTTTTCACCAGAATCTGGTGCTTCAGGAATGTCTCCCATGTATGTTGTATGTGCCCTACAGTTGTAGCTGAGCTGCATTTGCCTTCAGTCCAGTCATCTGCAATGGCTCTTTTTGCCTGTTTTGGGAAGGGTTTGGTCCCTGCGTTGTTAGTGGGCCAGTCTGGGCCTGCCTTGAACTTAAGTTGAGTCAGAATGGGTGTTTGCCGGAGATACAGGGATGGCAGGAAAATGTGGGGCCAGGCATGCAGTATCAGCAAGGCTTGTGCTGGGGGGAGGGGAGCTGCAGCTGCTGGGATACAGGCAGGTTGGTTGGAGCTGGAGGATCTGTAGAAGCACACAGGGAATGTCTGGCTTTAGCAAGGTTTGTGCAGGTTTGCTGTGGGAAGGGACTTGGAGTAGAGGCCTCACTGGAGGGGACGTGTCCACAGGGGAACATGAGGGTGGGGTACGTTATTACCAAGTAAGGTAGGGAGTATTACTGGGGATGGTACCCACAGGTGTCTATATGTTTATGTTGGGGATCAGGGGAGGGAAATGATGCCCACCAGCTCCTTTGTTTCTGAAGAAGTCTCCCAATGATCCCCGCCACCCTAGCACACCCTCTGAGATTAGTAAACAAATCTCCCTCCCATATACCCTAGGTGTTTTTCAAACTGCTACTTCTATGTTGTATTTCGAGGGGGCTGTTTTTGTGTTTTCTTTAAGGGGATGGGGGACTCAGTTTCCTCTCACCCTCCCAGCTTTCCCACCAGCTGGCTGATTTTTAAAGTTCCAGGTTTTAAGCCCTGCTGATTGTAAGAACTTGTAAAATTTGGCTCCTCCCTCTGGTTTTCAAAGCCAAATGTTATGGGAACTCATCTTCCCTGTGTGTGCTCCCTAGTGTGAGAGTCTTTCTTTTTCTTTTCCATGCCCATACATTCCTTCCCTACCAGGGACAGTCCTGCAGTCCCTTTAGTTCGTAACTGTGTCTTCACCCTTTCTACCCTCTTTGATGTGGCCTCTTCTCTATATTAAGCTGTGGAGAGTTTGTCCTGCCAGTCTTCAGGTCATTTTCTGGGTGATTTACACTGATGTGGCTGTTATCTAGTTGTATCAGTGGGACAAGTTGAGCTTAGATTCCTCCTACTCTGCTGTCTTCCCAAGAAGTCTAGTATGGCTCTTTAAATTTTGCTTTAAAAATGGTTTTCTGTCCTCTAGTTTGCCTGTAGTTTATCTTTCTTTGTCATTGGATTTCTATGTCTCTATCAGAGAAGGAAATATTTCATAAGTAGAACTCTGAATTATTAGTCATTGTGATATTCAAAGCTTAACACCATAAAGATTAAAAGACTGGGGATATGAAAGCCATAAGCATTTCATAGAAAATTATATATGTATACATACCCATATGCTTACACACATATATGTGTATGCACATGTACATGTAATTTTTACCATACGAAAATTAAAAATGGCTTGCAAATCTATTTCATAATTGATTTTTACCTTGTGACCCCAAAATGCACCATGAAACCTTGGATATTTCAAAAGGACTTTTTTTTGACACTCATGGTAGATTCAGAAAAGAACTCTGAAGGCCATTAATTTTAACTATGTGCATGTAGCTATGCTATGTATTAATCTTCCCTATCATTTTTCTTATCAAACTTATATTATCACAGACTATAGGATATTTTTTTTAATCTTTCTTTCACTCTATGTACCAGGCAGGTGGCTGACTTTTGATCTCAAAATATGTGTCATTTTCTATGATGAGTGAGTATTGAGATTTTTTTTTTTCTTTCTGAGATGTAATTGGAGATTTAACACCTTCCTCCACAAAAGAGTTTCTCAATATAGCATTTACTTTTATCTTCTATGGAAAGCTAGGTGAAATCTGAGGGAAATAACAGCTTTCCTTCTATTGAATTACATTTTTGATTAGCACTATAAAGTTCAAAATTTTTTGTCTTAGTTCTTCATAATATTGTTGATATCTGTGCCTTAAACTCCCCCTTTGTCAGTTCTTTATCCTGACAAGAATCCTGCAAATGTAGATTGTATGAATCATGTCTTCCATGGACTTTGTATGGAAACATTGGTTAATAAGAATACATTTGTTTCCCTTTTAGTTAGTAGATCATTTGAAATTGATGTTGTGAAAGATCCAGATAGTATGTTTTTGATTCACATAGCCTAGATCCATGACGTTCCTGGGTAAGATTTCTTTAAGGGACATTATAGTTATCATATGGACCCCTAGGCATTCACTGCCAACTTATTTTAAGATTTTTAAATATGTGCTCAATGATGTTTAAAAGGAACAGATGGTTGAATTATTCTTTTCTGGGTGGTATTATTTAAAAATCTCTTATTAGACCATACACTGTTCCTAGTAGGATTTGAAAAGCATTTAGTGGAAACTAATATTTCATGCAGCAAGGTTCTAGATAATACAGAACATTAATAAACATTGACTCCACCTTATAGGATCTTAGTGATATCATAATTTCAGGGCACCTTTCAGAGACTACATCTTCTCTAATATGCGTAGAGTTTTGTAAGGGAAATCTGAGATGCCTTTAAGTTCAATGTATCCTATAGCAGTTTCTAGGGACATTCTGAATTCATAGTACACGTAGGCTAGAGGCAGGTTCATAGTTTTGTTTTTGTTGTTTTGTTTTGTTTTGTTTTAGATTCTGGGATCTACATAAAGACCTCTTTATATGGGACTCTTGAATAATTTCATCTCTGGAATTCCTTTTCTAAGGGAAATTGATAATCAATGCTTATAACATTTATACTTTCTGTCTACAGCCTATCTACTCTTTATCCCTATTTTTTCTCTCTCATGTTAGTGCCTTCTGTCCCTCTCCTTCATATCCTCCCATCTTTTCTTTCTACTATGAACTAGCTGGGTAGATGCCAAAGATTCTATTATGGCATTTCTGTGAGTAGTATTCATCATTGCTATTCTTCATTTAGATCAAATAAAAATAAAACAGTCTTTTCAGGTGGTAGACCTAAGCTATCATCTGAACTGATGCAAGCTCAGCCCTACTTAAAGAAATGAACTAACATGATCTTAGAACATTTGTACTAGACGGGCCATTAGAGAGTTTCTCTAATAATTAACATAACTTCACAAATTATGTATAGAAATTCAGGCCTTGTGTAAAATGACATGATGAATTAGTGTTGGAGATAGAATCTGTATCTAAATCTTCAGAATCCCGTTTCAAAGTTATATGAATTTATAAATTCCCTTCCATTTAGAATTGACTGTCTAGAATGTGTCCACATTGTTTTTGCATCCTGGTCAGTGGTTCACATCCTAATGAGCTAAATTGGATGGCTAAATCTCAAACCTGCTTTTGGACCAGTTAATTTTAACTAAGCACCATGTAGCCCTGTGCATTGCTAAGTGGACCACTTTTAAGCACCATAATGATCTCTGCCCATGTTGGTTCCACCCACATACGTAAGCATGTGAAGGATGTCTGAGGAAATGAATGCATTATGAGATCAGTTCCTAAAAGCTACACACAGCCCTTTAATGTATTATGAAGGATGTGATGAAAGAAATGAGGAGAGGTTAATTAATTATCTCTAATCAGGAAAGTATGTACATATCTACTTGGATAAAGAGTTGGACTAGATGACTTTTAATGTCCTTTCTACTTGAGAATATACCACAAAACCTGACCAAAATCTTATTGGTTGCATTAGTTTTTATTGCTCCATAATACATTACTTAGTGGCCTAAAACAATATAACTATTATTTCAGTTTCACAGTTAGGAGTCCAGGTATGAAATAGCTCTGTTTAGGTCTCACTCAGTTAAAATCAAGGTGTTGCTGGAGCTATAATCTCATGTCAGGTTTAGAATCCCCTTCAAACTCATTCAGGTTGCGGGCAGAATTCAGATCCTTGCAGTTGTAGGACAGTGGACTTCAGCTCCCAGACACTGTCTCTCTCCATATGTAGTTCACATCATGGCTGAAGAACCCCTCTCATTTCTCCTGTTTCTGATCTCTAGACGCTCCTTTTTTTTTTTTTTTAATAAAAGCCTTACCTGATTAGGTCAGGCCCACCTAGGATGATCTTTTTAATGAACTTAAATTAAGGCATTGGGCTTAATTACATATGCAAAATCCCTTCACTTTTTTTCCCAAATAACATAACCTAGTTACAGGAGTGATATCCTATCATATTAGTTGGTCCTTTCCCACTCAAAGTAGATGTACACGCTGTTTATGCACTAGGGTGTGGGAATCTTGGGGGTCATTTTAGAATTCTGCCTATCACATTGGGAAACAGTAGAGTCCTATATTTGTGTTAAAGTACTGAAAATAGCAAACATTTTATTTAGGAGACATATTTTCCTAGTTTAGTTTGTAAGCCTTTATCCTGTTTGAATAATTTTTAAATGACATTATTTTCCTTATATGAGATTAAGACATAGTCTCTAATTCAGAAATGGAGAAAAAAGAACTGCAGCCAAATTAAGTAATCTGGGTACATCTGCATTGGGCTAGCTTGTCTGGACTATTTGATAAGGCTTTGGGAATGGCTCTGTTTTCAATTCCAGTCAAGATACATAATAGATTATCCTTCTAGTAAAAAAAAAATCACATGACTCCTAAATTGTACTAGTAATAAAACAATCTATTTTATCCTGAAAAATAAAAATGATAAAAAAATATACATGGAAAAAATAGATTTTACTTTTTTTCCCCTAAAACACCATTCTGTGATTTATTAAAATTCATGCTATTTTAGATCAGTGTCTATATGTGCTGGTTCATTTTTCTGAAAGTAGAAAGGAGTTTGGTTTCCTTCTTTTGATATCTCTTTATAAAACTATTACTAACACCTTGCCATTTAGCTGGCATGTGATTTTCTTTGTGGGCATCTGAAGTTAGGTTCTAGTTTAAGGAATTTGCTACTTACATTTAGTTCCTGGGCTAACTTCCTTTTTTTTTTTAATAATAATTTTTTATTATGTTATGTTAGTCACCATACAGTACATCCTTAGTTTTTGATGTAATGTTCCGTAATTCATTATTTGCGTATATCACCCAGTGCACCAAGAAATATGTGCCCTCCTTAATACCCATCACTGGCCTATCCCAGTCCCCCACCCCCCTCCCCTCTGAAGCCCTCAGTTTGTTTCCCAGAGTCCATAGTCTCTCGTGGTTCATTCCCCCTTCTGTTTATCCCCCCTTCATCTTTCCCTTCCTTCTCCTACTGATCTTCCTGCTATTCCTTATGTTCCATAAATGAGTGAAACCATATGATAATTGTCTTTCTCTGCTTGACTTATTTCACTTAGCATAATCTCCTCCAGTCCTGTCCATGTTGCTGCAAATGTTGGGTAATCGTTCTTTCTGATGGCTGAGGAATATTCCATTGTCTATATGGACCACATCTTCTTAATCCATTCATCTGTTGAAGGGCATCTCGGCTCCTTCCACAATTTAGCTATTGTGGACAATGCTGCTATGAACATTGGGGTGCATATGGCCCTTCTCTTCACTACGTCTGTATCTTTGGGGTAAATACCCAGTAGTGCAATTGCTGGATCATAGGGTAGCTCTATTTTTAACTTTTTGAGGGACCTCCACACTGTTTCCCAAAGTGGCTGTACCAACTTGCATTCCCACCAACAGTGTAAGAGGGATCCCCTTTCTCCACATCCTCTCCAACATTTGTTGTTTCTTGCCTTGTCAATTTTTGCCATTCTAACTGGCATAAGATGGTATCTCAATGTGGTTTTGATTTGAATTTCCCTGATAGCTAATGATGTTGAACATTTTTTCATGTGTCTGTTAGCCATTTGTATGTCTTCATTGGAAAAGTGTCTGTTCTTATCTTCTGCCCTGGGCTAACTTCTAGTTCTCAACTCTATTGAATGCATTGGCTAATAGTAAAAAATTACTTATTTGTCAATAAGTATCTGTCTCAAATGCCCATACTTTGTAGCCAAATTGTATTTGCTTATAAGCTTGACATGAATTATTTAGTTATATTTATGGAAAGTGCTTAATAAAACTATGAAAGCATAGAAAAAAATCAATGCCAGTTCTTGGTCTGCAATTTATTTCTATTTGCTCAGGATAAACTTTGGAGTATGTACTTTCCATAAACCTTGCTTAAAAGTGTTTATGTTAGTGCATCATCCAAAGGCTTCATTGAAAAGACATGTTTTAAGGATTGGTAAGTAGGTCAGTCCATGAGGTGGGTGAATGAGGATGTATGGGGTCATTTTCAAAAAGCAGGCAGAGTCAGCTCTTTTTCTCCCCCATTTAGCTGAAGACACAGATTTGTATGCAGCAAGCCAGGGGGTCAGCATATGCCTCACTGCCTCTCTCTGAACACTCTGGTCATATTAGTCCATCATCTGTTTATCACTCACCCTGTTTCAGCTTGTGCTGTCCACCTGACCCATCGGAAGGGACTCAGCAGCAAAACTGCAAACTTCACTAAGATGCTAGCAGCATTCTTTTCACTTTCAAAAACAGTAAGCTTATTTCATTTTTGGGATTGGTCCAAGTCCTCCTTACAACCAAACGCAAAAGAGCATTCACATTCAATTTACTCAGTATAGCAGACTGACCTTCAATGTGTATCTTACAAAAAATAAACTTTAATGAGGGCCCAAAGAGGTACAGGATTGCTCGAAGGCCATCTCTAGTAATAGCTTGCCTTTTTGAGCCAGTTCTTTCTCATGTAGGTTACAAGCTTTTAGTTTTCTTTTAATATATGTTCTGATGCTTAGAAGAAATGCTGAAAGAAAACCTTCACTCTTAGGAAAAAGACTTTAAATTTCAGTGGCTATAAACATTTGTATTTCTGGATTTTTAGGCTATATGATATATATTAATTACTTAGAACCTCACTTAATTTAACAGTGTTTCTTACCAGTAAATTTCAGTTAAATTTCACTTCCTGGTTTTCATTCTTATTCTAATATTCAACTTTAGGATAGAAATTGAAGAAGGAAGATTAAGGTTTAATATGCTTTCCTCCCTAACATGGTAATATCTTGTATTTTAATATAAAATAAAGATTTGGATATTTTCCAGAAAGTTGGCAATAATTTAGACTCTTACCATAGTGTGTTTAAGTGTGTTTTTCTACACCTTAATTGTCTTTTAAATTTTCATCATTTTCATACACGGTTAGCATTTCAAAACTCAAAGATATGATACAACACAGTACATTCTTAGAATGTTGAGGTGCAGTTAGAACATAAGGAGTGTGTGAAGGTAAGAGGGGGGTGAGGTTAGAAATGGAAGGAAAGAAGATGGTTCTGGGTGGTGTGTGGTGTGTGTGTGTGTATGTATGGTGCTGACCAAGGATTTGGACTTTATCCTGAGGAAATAGGGACATTACTGAAGGATTTTACAGAGTAGAGTTGTGTGATTAGGTATTATTTTAAGGGTGATTTTGGCAGTTGTTAGCAAGGTGCATTGGAGGGTTTCCAGACTGGAAGAGGAGAAAGCTCTTAGGAATTATTATTATATTCCAGATAAGAGATAACCTTAACAACAAAAGAAAAGAAAAGCAAAAGCAAAAAAACAAACAAACAAAGAAAAAACAAGGTTTAAGGATAATCAGAGTGGTAACTGAAGAAATACATATTTCTAGTTCTTTCACTAAATTTAAATTATTTTGTTTTTCTTAGCCTCTGTAGTCTTTGTATTATGTGAGGTTCAAAGTTATAAATCTCAAACATATTCTTAGATCCTGAATCCTCAGACCCCAAGGCAACATTAAATGTGAAAATATTCCTAAGAAACTGGTTGAGGGCATTAATTATTTCTAAGGATCTTATGGTATATTAAAAAAAAAGATTAAAAAATGCAACTTAAAATTGGCCTCAATTTTCTACCCCTCTCTGTGATAAGGTTTTTCAGACATCAAAGGGTGGAGTCTATTCCCTACCCTGTGAATCTGGCCCAGCCTTGAGGCTTATTTCTGCCAATTTCATGATGTGATGGTGTGTTAGCTATGAGCCTAGATCTTGAAGTCTTGTGCTCTTCTGTTCTCTCTTTTGGGAGCTGCTACCAAAGGTTAGTCTGCTGGAGTGTGAGAGACCAGTGTCTTAACTAAGATTATCTTAGACCAGCCAGTCCCAATTTGACCTCCAGCAGACACACAGCTGAGCCTCACTGAGCCCAACTTAAATCAGCAAAATCACCCAACCAGCCCACAGACTTCTGAGCACAAATGTTTCTTGTATATGCCAGTGAGGTGTTGTGGTTTTATTCCTATTTTACAGATAAATTGAACATTATAAAAATATATAACTGATATAATTGGGAGAAGGGATTTGAGTCAATGCAACAAAATAATATGAAGTGGAACTCAAGTGTTCTGTCTCCCTCTAACTATATTGTGAGTTTCTACCTATTGATTGAATCTGAGTGATTGAATATATGGAATATTTACTTTAAAATAAAAATTATAATGATCATTGTTTACTATTCTTGAAGACTTTGCAAACTAATTTGATACATTTAATTTTTTAAAGATAATTTTACTTATTTTAAAAACCTGAATACATACATTCTGAAATTGAGGTTCAATCTGAAATGCCTGTAAGAGGCCAGGCATGCAATATAATTGAGTCACTCATGGTTGATATAAAATACTAGACAGTAGGGAACAACGGGCAGAGTGCAGGGCACATTTCCAATCCAGAGGCATTAAATTTAAATTTTTAAGATGACTATGCCAGGAAACATGTATGTGAGAGTCAATTTAGTCCATAGATTGCCAGTTTACAACCTCTATTCTAAAATTTTGATTTCTGACCTATGTTTAAAAATTAGCTCACGCTTTAATGGGGTAAAGCCAAATTTTGTGACTACGAGAGCATGAAAGAAGGATGAAATGTTTTATGTCCTTTACGTCCTCCAATAGCCTTCCAATAGTAATCAATACGCGTAAGATTGGTTTCAGCACCTTTCCTATTTATTACCCATCCAGATGTAATAGGACAGAGCTAACTCTTCTGGAAAAGTAAGTAAAACATCCCCATTCTGGAAGATCTGTCTGTGACTAGTACCTGGAAAGAATTATTGTAGCTGTGATGTATTTAAAGGTCACCTCCTCTTTGGTGTGAAGAGGTTCACTGAGGCATCAACATGGCACAACCTTGCAGTGCTTTATCACCAGCTGCCACAACCCACCCTGACATGGATCTTATAAGCAGATTCCAAGAATTGGTTCTTTATGTTTTTCACACACACAGAGTTTCAGGTTAGCTGCAGGGCATATTTCTCCCTGAATATTATAAGAGTTAAAAACAAACTTCTATTAAAATGTCCTTGTCCTCTTGAGCATGGTTCAGAGATTCAGGCAAATTGAATACCCAGTGTATTTAAATTTGTTTACAATAGATTTCATAGTCTCTGCCATTATTTGATTTTCTCTATCTCTCTCTTTACTCCCTGCATATATACATGCATGTATATGCACACATACAATAACTCTGACAGTAAGAAAAGTTTATAAAAAGAAATAAGTAAAAACTCCATTCCCTAAGAAACACTTTCAGTACTATAAAGTAGAAAGATGGAGAAAGTAATACTGGAAGAAGAAAATTTTCTTGCAATTATTGTAGTAGTAGTAATTGTAGAATAATCTGAAGAGAGGAATATTGGTAGTCATAACACCTACTGATTTAAGTAAAGAAAGAACATGAAGGGGTGCTTGTTTCCAAATGCTCCTATGGCTTCTCATAATTTTCAGAGAAAGGATGCTATTAGCACAGCACGTAATAGCCACTCAGTAAATACTTGTTAAGTGATTGACAAGGTTGACAATCTGTCATGAAATTCAGATATGATTTCTCTAAACTTTATCCATCCCCAACATCCTTACTTTTTACATTAGTGATACATAGAATAAAATGTTCACTGCAACTAATGTTACCTATTTACTTAATTTTTTTAGTTATTTCTTTTCGGAAATACCTCTTGAATCTTCTGACAAGAAAGCAATTTATTCATTTATTTGTTTTTTAAGTAATATTAATTGAGTGTATTCAGTATAGTGCTGGGCTTTGGGGTATATTAATGATGAAGAGTGTTCTGTTCCTGTTACCATGAAACATGTTCTAGTTGGGAGAAATGATTTTAAAAATCATTAATACATACACAAATAATAAAACAGGATAATTGCAGATAGTGATAAATAAACAAGAATTATGAAGGAAGAGGAAGGCAAGTAAAGGAATAGGAGTCAGGATGAGTTGGCTAATCCATAGTGAATCAAGGCCTCTCTGAACAGAGTAATATTTTTGCAGTCATCTAATGCTTAAGAATAAGCCAACCAGAGTTCAATTTTCCATAATGGCAGACTATTTTGTTTCCTATCAAACTTCCCACTGGGAATAACTATAAAGCTGGAATAAATAAAACAATATATTTGATGGCTGCAGAGGGATATCAAGATAGTGAGGATGTGTGAGGAAATACATAGAAATGAATCCTGCATTTGGCATCAGTTTTCCCCTTGAGGCATTTGCTGATTCAAAAGTGGCAACTGAGAAACTGAAGTTAAAACCTTGGCTTAGAGGACAAACTGAGCTGAGATTTTAGCAGTCTCTGGATGCTGCCAGAGTCTGGAGCTCTCTAAGGAGAGGCCTTGGTAAATACCTGAAGTTATTATTTGGAACCCCAAAGGGCTAATCTCTAGGAAAGAGGGTATATTAGTAATAAACCACCCCTCAAAATAATGGAGGCCCAATTTTAAATTAGCTCAATGCCTGATTAGATTATGGTAATCTCTGCCTAGCCTAGTTGACTGCCAAGAGCAATTGTAAATCCTCTCTGGTGGAAGATAACATCATTTAGAGCTTTCACAGTATTTGGCACTCAATCTAAAGTAACTGGATATATAAAAATATCAGAAATGAATGAAAGCCAAGAGGGGGAAAAAAAAAACCCTGAGCAACAGAACATACAGAAGAGTCAGATATTTGGATTATGAAATTATCAAACTTGGAATTTAAAGTAATATAATTAAGATGCTTTAAAAGTTAAATATGAAGATATTTAGATAGAGAAGTGGAAAGTATAAGAAAAAGAATAGGTAGAATTTCTAGAACTGAAAAAACAACTGAAATTAATAAACGAATAAGTAGTTTATCATCAGATTAATCAAAACTAAAGAGAGAATTGGTGAACTGGAATATAGGTCAGAAGAAAATATCCAGACTGAAGCACAAAGAGGTAAAAGAATGGAAAACACATACACACAAATACATGTTATATGGTTTAGGGTGAAAAGTTCCAACATATATATAATTAATTATATTGCCAGAATGAGCAGAGATAGGATATGGCAGAAACTATATTTGAAGAGATGATGGCTGAGAAATATTTAAACAACATATAGGAAGCCTCTACTAATTGCAAGCAGGATGAATACAAAGAAAACACACATCAGGGACAGCATAACTAAACTGCTGAAAACCAAAGACAAAGAAGCAATATATAAACAGTGAGAGAAAAACATATTATTTTCCACAGAGCAATAGACTGACAAAGGAATGGTCCCTTCAAAGTGCCAGAGGAAAATAACATCCAATCCATAATTCTATACTCAGTGAAAATATCTTTCAAAAATTAAGGCAATATTAAGACATCTTCAAATAAAAAGTGAAAAAAATTGTCACCAGTAGAATCAACTAAAGATATACTCAAGGGTATACTTTAAGCAGAGGAAATGATCACAGATGGAAGCATGGTGCTGCAGAAAAGAATGGAGAACACTGGAAAGGGAATATACATGAGTATATGAGTATTGACCAGACAAAATAACATTGTTTTGGAAAGCATGAAAACAATAATGTATTTCTTGTGCAGTGTAATAATTGTGTGTGTGTACTGTACAATGTGTGTACCAAAATTCTGCTCTAGTTACTATGTCTGTGTAACAAATTACTCCAAAACTTTATGGCTTAAAGTGATTATAATGTATATTTTGCTGACATTTGGGCAGGATTGGCAGAGGGACTTATTTTAGCTTCAGTTGGTAACAGCTAGAGTGGCTCAAAGGCTAGGAACTAGAATCATCTGGAGGCTTGCTCTTATGTCTGGCAGTTGATGCTGGCTGTTGGCTGAGACCTTTGCTTGGGCTGTTGACTAGAATACTTTATTCTGTATGGCAACTGGGTTCCAAGAAGAGCTGCTTACCCACATGCACCCCACAGAAAGAGAGAGAGAGAGATAAAAAGAGAGATCAATCTGATGGAAAACTACTCCAACAGAAAAAACAGCAAGTACAATGTTCTGAGGTGGGAATTATTTCATGTGTTCAAGAGACAGAACAGAGAGCAGTGAGACTAAATGAGGGACACAGTGGTACAAGATAATGCTGGAGTTGGTGAGAAGAAACAGGTAGGAGTATTTCAAGTTTTAATCAGTAAACAGTATTGCGGCAGATGCCAGCTAATTGCTAGTCTGAACACCTGCATATGTATAAGTATTTCCTATGTAAGGATCCCTAGGAAGAGGACACAATTTATTAGATTTGGGGATATTCTCTTTGTGAACATATGTAAAAGTTGTTCATTAAACATTTATCATCATGCAATTCTGATTTTTAGAATTTAAAAATAACTTTACATTTAAGAACAATAAAGCAACTTTCTGAGTACACTGTATTGGGTTAATAACCTGGTCGTTTATTATACTAATGATATGCAACTTCACTAGCATACACATTTTGCAGCCATTACTGAAATCTCAGTGGATAAGATATTACCTGGCATGATATGCTGAGGATTTGAAGATAAGCAGATCTGAACACAAACCATGGAAGATTACTAACAACTTACTCTAAATAACATCTGCTACTTAAAAAAAATAATAATTCAGCCTAAGTAAAAAAGAAAATAGTGAATGAAAATGTTACTAGAGATAGCTTCTCTTCCCCTTACTCTCCTTCACCCTCATCTCACTCTTAGGTCAAGATAAATCACACAGTTGAAGACATAAGACCACACTGCTTCTGACATAAATAGACCTGAAATACCACTATGGGACAAAAGAAAACATTTGGAGCAAAAAGAAGTATTTTTTTCCTTCCATAGACTCTAACTCTGTAGCCTTTAATTGGATTATTTCAAAGAAGAAAAAGGCCCTTTAGCAGCTTTCAGAGTGCCCTGACAAACACACTTTGCAAGTGTTCTGCTTAAATGCCTCGCCTTAATGGCTTTAATAATAAATTCAGTTTTCTGGCAGGAGATAAATTCTTTTGGAATGTTTCTCCAATCCAAATAAATATGGAATTACTGGAGTGCCCTGATACCATTATTCGATTTACAAACTGAAAAGAGTATAATCCTTTGTGGGATATTTGTTGTCAAAACAAAATAACCTTTTTATCTGAAGATCCCATGTTTTTGGGGGTCCATCTTGCCTTTCCTTTGATTGGAATCTCTGTTCCTTTCTTATCAAGAAAGGACCTGTTCTAAAGACGGAGTCAATCCTGTAGGACCAACACGTAGGACCCAACTCACATCCAGTGAGTTCTCACATCCTCCAAGTTACTCAGTCTTTGCTCTGGGGTACCACAACAAGGAACCCTTAGAGAACTTTCTCATTGTTTTGTAATTGATTATTCTTTACCTGGGCTGTTGGCTCCTAAAGAACAGAGACAGTTGCTTCTCATTCATTTTTCTCTCGTAGTACCAGCATGGTTGGTCTCTGATGTACAGAGGAGACATGAAGGAAATTTGCTGAAGGTATGACCTTAACTCAACATGCGGTCACCACATATTTTCACACATTCTATGCTTTTTGTTACAGGGTGTCTTTTATTAGCTATAACATGACTCATAGAGTTACAATGAATATTAAGGAAAAGTACAGATTAATTATCTGACAGAACAAAATGTCATGACACTTTCAAAATGATTCATTACAAACAAAAGCAGTCAGAATAAGTACTATAAGTGAAATCCATTCTTTTCAGTGGATATGTTGACAGAAAAAATTAGCCTGGATTATCCTACCACAATAAAGCATATGTTATTTGATTTCCTGTCACAATTAGGGGAATTGATATGTGTAACATTGTTCAACCTACTTTCAACACAAGTAGTTCAAACTAATGAATAGGTATGACAGTGAAAATTATTTGATATTGTATTCCAGCTTTGAAAGATGCTTTGTGCTTCATATTAAAAGTAAAAGGGACAAATAAGTAGGTTATTTATAGACATTTGCCTCTGGGGCACCAATCTTCTATATATTTATTTACCTTATTTTATGAGGATTAGAGTCAAGACTAAATGATGTAAGATCTTATATGAACACCCTTATATTCATCTGAATAAAGTAGAAGCTACAACACTCAAAGTGATGACAAATACTGATTCTTATTTTTAAAAATCCACAAAAAACAAGGTTTTTTAAATCTATTCAGAATAGAAATAAAATCTTTTTAGTGGGTTATATTTATTAGTCTTTCTCTGAATCTGACCTTGCCTTTTAAATTATTTTAAAAATTTCCAACAACAATAAAAAGCTACTTTAACTTTATTTGTATTCTACCTTAATGTACAAATAGATTGTGATGGCGTATATAAAAACTATACAAAATAACTGGTAAATAGATGAAGAGATTGAGACAGAAAAAAAAATTGACAAAAGAAAGAAAATAAATATGGGGGAGCACAAAGAATGTAGTCATAATGGCTTAACTGGTTGTCAGAAAGCCAGCAGGAAGTGCAGAAGGATGGTAAAATAGACAATTATTATTTAATGCCTTTATTGCTAAAATAAATTGAATATATATAATTTGTTGCATACCTGATGCAGTTTATTAGAGTTGAATCTTAACTGTAATATTTTATGAATTATATTACAGTCACAAGTATGTTGAAGAAATAAAAAGTATATTTCTTTGTTCTTTTGGTAGTCTAGTTAAAAGCGGCTATTTCTCTCTCTCTCTTTTTAATGTTATCTCAGAAAACAAAGAATGTGACATTTGTGAAAATATTCCCTGCCCTTTGGGGATATTCTTAGGAGTGAAGTTGCCTGGTGTGCACATATTAAACTTTTAGTATATACTACGAACTGACTTCCAAACAAGTTATATCAATGTATACTTCCACCAACATTGTATGAGAGATTTGACTTCTCCACATCATTGATCCATATACACTTGGTGTATATGGGGGTCTATACTGGTATCTTACTGTACTTTCAATTTGTATGTACTTATGTATGTATGTACATATGCATTTATTTTTAAAGAGAGGTAAGTCTTGTAATATGGATTTGACTGTGGAGAGTACACACAGGGTGCAGACTTACCAGGATTTGGAGCTTGGATATAACAGGGCAATAAGAATCAATGAGGTTGAAAGGCAGGATAACCGAAATAATGGCAATGAGATTTTTAAAGATGGGGATACAGTCAAAGGAGGATTTTGGGGAGAAGATGATAAAGATACTTGAGTTTGAGGTGTAATGATACTTTAGGTGAGATTACCATGGTTTCAGACTTCTCAGAGGATTGCCATTCCTAGATCATTAAAGAGCATAGTGTTTGAAATTAATAATTAATTTTAGCCATTCTGACAGGTGTGAGGTGATAGCTCATTATAGTTTTGACTTGTAGTTCCCTCATGGTGAGTGATGTTGAACATCTTTTCATGGGTCTGTTAGCCATTTTCTACTGTCTTCTTTGGAAAAATATCTATTCATGTCTTCTGCCCAGTTTTAAACTGCATTATTTGTTTTTAGGGTGTTGAGTTTTACAAGGCCTTTATATATTTTGGATACTAACCCTTTATTAGATATGTCATTTGCAAGTATCTTCTCCCATTCTGAAGGTTGTCTTTTAGTTTTATTGTTTCATTTGCTGTGCAGAAGCTTTTTATCTTGATGAAGTCCCAATAGTTTATTTTTGCTTTTGTTTTCCTTGCCTCTGGAGATATGTCCAGTAAGAAGTTGCTATAGTCAATGTCAAAGAGGTCATTGCCTGTGTTTTCCTCTAGGATTTTGATGGTTTCTTGTCTCACATTTAGGTCTTTCATCCATTTTGAATTTATTTTTGTGTATGGTATAAGAAAGTGGTCCAGTTTCATTCTTCTGTGTGTTGCTGTCCAGTTTTTCCAACACCATTTGTTGAAGAGACTTTTTTCCATCGGATATTCTTTCTTGATTTGTCAAAGATTAGTTCACCATACAGTTGTGGGTCCATTTCTGGGTTTTCTATTCTGTTCCACTGATCTATGTGTCTGTTTTTGTGCCAGTACCATACTATCTTGGTGATTACAGCTTTGTAATATACTTGAAGCCTGGAATTGTGATGTCTCCAGCTTTGCTTTTCTTTTTCAATATCGCTTTGGCTATTTGGGATCTTTTGTGGTTCCATACAAATTTTAGGGTTGTTTTTCTAGCTTTGTGAAAAATGCTAATGGTATTTTAATAGGGATTGTATTAAATGTGTAGATTGCTTGGGGCAGTATAGACATTTTCATAACATTTTTTCTCTCAATCCATGAGCATGGGATGTTTTTCCATTTCTTTGTGTCATCTTCAATTTCTTTCATCAGTGTTTTATAATTTTCAGAATATAGATCTTTCACCTCTTTGGTTAGGTTTACTCCTAGGTATCTTATTGTTTTGGGTGCAATTGTAAATGGGATTGATTCCTTGATTTCTCTTTCTGCTGCTTCATTATTGGTATATAGAAATAAAACAGGTTTTTGCACATTGATTTTATATCTTGTGACTTTACTGAATTTGTGTATCAGTTCTAGCAATTTTTTGGTAGAGTCTGTTGGGTCTTCCATATAGAATATCAAGTTGTCTGCAAATAGTGAAAGTTTGACTTCTTCCTTGCTGATTTGGATGCCTTTTATTTCTTTTTGTTGTCTGATTTCTGAGGCTAGGATTTACAGTACTAGTTAAATAACAGAGGTGAGAGTGGATATATCTATCTTGTTCTGACCATAGAGGAAAAGCTCTCAGTTTTTCCTCATTGAGGATGTTAGCTGTAGATCTTTTGTATATGACCTTTATTACAGTGAGGTATATCCCATTTCCCTACTGTGTTGAGGGTTTTTATCAAGAAAGGATTTTGTACTTTGTCAAATGCTTTTTCTGTATCTATTGAGGGGATCATATGGTTCTTTCCTTTATTAATTGGTATATCACACTGATTGATTTGCAAATATTGAACCACCCTTAAATCCCACTTGATCATGGTGAATAATTCTTTTAATGTACTGTTGGATTCAATTTTCTAGTATTTTGTTGAGAATCTTTGCATCCATGTTCATCAGGGTTATTGGTCTCTAAGTTCTTCTTTTTAGTGGAGTCTTTATCTAGTTTTGGAATCAGGGTAATGTTGACTTCATAGAATGAGTTTGGAAGTTTTCCTTCCATTTCTATTTTTTGGAATAGTTTGAGAAGAATAGATATTAACTCTTCTTTAAATGTTTAATAGAATTCCCCTGTGAAGCTATCTGGCCCTGGACTTTTGTTTGTTGGGAGATTTTTTTATTACTGATTCAATTCCTTTGCTGGTTATGGGTCTGTTCAAGTTTTCTATTTCTTCTTGTTTCAGTTTTGGCAGTTTATATTTTCCTAGAAATTTATCCATTTTTTCTTAATTGTCTGGTTGGCATATAATTTTTCATAATATGCTCTTATAATGTTTGTATTTCTGTGGTGTTGGTTGTTATTTCTGCTCTCTCCTTTGTTATTTTATTTATTTAGGTCCTTTCTCTTTTCTTTTTGATAAATCTGGCTAGGGTTTTATCTCTTTTATTAATCTTATCAAAGAACCACCTCCTGACTTCATTGATCTGTTCTACTGGTTTTTGTTTGTTTGTTTCTTTATCATTTATTTCTGCTCTATCTTTATTATTTTCTTCTGCTGCCTTTAAGCTTCATTTGTTGTTCTTTTTCTAGCTCTTTTAGGTGTAAGGTTAGGTTGCTTATTTGAGATTTTTCTTGTTTCTTGGTGTGGGCCTGTATTGCTATATACTTCCCTCTTATGACCACTTTTGCTTCATCCCAAAGGTCTTAGACTGACTGTCATGTTTTCATTTTCATTTGTTTCCATGTATTTTTTAATTTCTTCTTTAATTTCCTGGTGACCCATTCATTCTTTAGTAGGATGTTCTTTAACCACCATATATTTGTGGTCTTTCCAGATATTTTTCTTGTGGTTGACTTTGAGTTTCATAGTATTGTGGTCTGAAAATATGCATGGTATGATCTCAGCCTTTTGTACTTGTTGAGGTCTGATTTGTGACCTAGTACATGATCTGTTCTGGAGAATGTCCCATGTGCACTTGAAAGAATGTGTATTCTGCTGCTTTAGGATGAAATGTTCTGATGATATCTGTTAAGTCCGTCTGGTCCACTGTGTCATCCAAAGCCATTGTTTCCTTGTTGATTTTCTGCTTATGTGATCTGTCCCTTGCTGTAAGTAGGGTATTAAGTCCCTTACTATTATTGTATTATTATCAATGAGTTCCTTTACGTTTGTTATTAAATTTTTTTTTTTATGTATTTGGGTGCTCCCAAGTTGGGGGCATAAGTATTTACAATTGTTAGATCTTCTTATTGGAAAGATCCCTTTATTATGATATAGTGCCCTTCTTCATCTCTTGTTACAGTCTTTGTTTTAAAATCTAATTTGATATAACTGTGTCTACTCCAGCTTTCTTTTGACATCTACTGGCATGGTAAAATTTTCCCCATCCCCTCACTTTCAATCTGCAGATCTAAAATGAGTCACTTTTATAGATGGGTCATATATTTCTATCCATTCTGATACTCTGTGTCTTTTGATTGGAGCATTTAGTCCATTTACATTTAGAGTGATTATTGATAGATATGTATTTGTGCCATTTTATTACTTGTTTTGTCATTGTTTCTGGAGATTTTCTTGTTCCTTTCCAGTCTTTGTCACTTTTGGTTTTTCTTTCCCACTCAAAGAGTCCCCTTTAATATTTCTTGCAGGGCTGCTTTAGTGGTCATGAACTCCTTTAGTTTTTGTTTGTCTGAGAACTCTTTATCTTTCCTTCTATTCTGAATGATAGCCTTGCTGGCTATAGTATTCTTGGCTGCATATTTTTTTCCCATTCTGCATGTCGAATATATCATGCCACTTTTTTCTGGCTTGCCAGATTTCTGTGGAGAGATCTGCTGCTAACCTTATTTGTCTTCCCTTGTCAGTTAGGGACTTCTTTTGTCTTGCTGCTTTTAGGATTTTTCTTTCTTTATCTCTGTATTTTGCAATTTTAACTATAATAGGTTTTAGTATTGGCCTGCTTTTGTTGATTTCGATGGGAGTTCTCTGCCTCCTGCATTTGGATGTCTGTTTCCTTCCCCCAGATTAGGGAAGTTTTCAGCTATAATTTATTCAAACAAACTTTTTGCCCCCTTTTCTCTCCTGTTCTTCTTCTGGGACTCCTGTAATATGAATGTTATTACACTTGATGGAGTCACTGAGTTCCCTAAGTCTACTTCCATGATCCAAGATTTTTATTTACTTCTTGTTCAGCTTTATTATTTTCCATAATTCTGTCTTCTATATCACTTTTTCATTCCTTTTCTTCTTCTATCCTTGTGGTCATCATATCCATTTGGTTTTGAATCTTAGTTATTGCATTTTTCATTTCAGCCTGATTAGTTTTTAGTTCCTTTGTCTGTGGTAAGCATCTCCCTGATGCCTTCTATACTTTTTTCAAGCCCAGCTAGTATCTTTATGATTATTGCTTTGAATTCTGGATCAGAGATATTACTTATATCTGTTTTGATTGGATCCCTTGCCATGACCTTTTCTTATTCTTTCTTTTGGGATGAATTCCTCCATCTTGCATTTTGTCTAGGTCTCTGTCTTATTCTGTGCTTTAGGAAAGCCTGTTATGTTCCTTGCTCCTGAGAGTAATGGCTTTATGAAGAAGAGGTCATATAATAACCAGGGCCTGGAACTTCAGGAAATGTCTCTGGTGGGTGCTGTGTGTACTCTGCTACTGTGTTATGGCTGCTGTACCCCTCAGGTCAGTCCTCTGCAGAGTTTCTCCTTGCCTGCAGTGAGTAGTGTTTGTACCTTGGCCAAAGTGTGGTGTGTTTTAACTAGATGTGCTCTGGTCTGCTTGCTAAGAGAGATCTGATGCTACTTCCACTAGAGCTGAAGCTCTGCAAAACTCTGTGGTCAGTAGACATGGTACATACAGGTGTTTGTGCTGATCTTCCGGGGGAGGGGCCTACTGTGGTGATCATGATGCACACTTGCCCTAGAAAAGCAGTACCAACAGAGTGAAGGGGGATGAGGCTTGGTATAAGCAAGTTAGGCAGCCAGTGTTGGCACTGTGCTTTTTACTGATGTTAGTTAATGCTGAGAGGTAGGGAAGGGAAATGGCATCAGCCGGCTCCTTTGTCCCTAGAGAGGGGAGTTTGTGCTTACTGCTCTCATGGAAGCACTTTCAGAGCAGAGAATAATTTCCCCTTCTGCATCACTGATTTCACACTGTCAGTCTCTGGGTTGCTTGCCTGCCTAGAGCAGTGCATTACGCCTTAGGCTCTACACTAGCCAGGCCTGCTGCCTTTTAAAATTCCAAGCTTTGGGGACTGGTGTGGTGGGGACCTGTGCTGGTTCTCTGGGAAAGAGTCTTGCTGCACTGAGACTGATGCAGGTTTGTCCCAGAAGGGCATTTGTGCCAGAGTGCAGGGGCTTTGGGTTTGGAGCAATATGGCTAAACTGCCGGTGTCCTGGTTAGCTGCCCTCAGCAGGTGTCTCTGCTGAGGGGGAGGGAAATGGTTCCCCTTGGTTTTTTTGTCCCCAGAGAGACAATGCCACCTTTCACAGATGTGCTCTAAAAAGTACAAGCAGTCTCTCCCCTGTGCCCCTTAAGGAATCCTTAGATCCCACAGTCTGCCCAGGGGTTGTTTGCCTGCCTCTGCTCCAGGAGTAGGGCCGCATCCTCAGGTCTCTATCACAGTCAAGCCTGGGACCTCTGAAATTCCAGTCTTTGAGCCCTGCTGGTTGCAAAAACTCATGAAATTCATCCCCTCTTGTTTCCCCAGACCAATGGCTTTGGGGAGGTGTTTTCCTTGTGCTTGTCTCTGCGCACTCCACTCCCTCGCCTTTCTCTGGGACCGGGGATCCCTCCCCTCCACAGCGCCCGTGATCTTTTTCTCTGCCAAACCACTCCTCTGCACTTCCTACTTTCCTCGAAGTGGACTCTTCTTTCCTTCTACTTGTGCAGTTTGTTCTGTCAGCCCTCAGTTCAATTTCTTGAGTATTCAGAATGATTTGATAATCATCTAGCTGTGTTCGAGGAGGAGGCAAGCATAGGGTTCTCCTACTACACTGCCATCTTGGCTCTCCCCTTATTTGTTTTTCTAAGAGTTTTGAAATCTAAAATCACAGAAACAATAATATGTTTAAATTACAGGGAGCATTTCTTTGAAAACATTTACCACTTATATCAAATATCTTAGAAATGTTAATTTTCTTCTGCATTGGTTAAAAATCACCTGCAGCTTTGGCTATGGCTGTGGGTGAGATTTGGCACCCAGAGCCACAGGGGGCCTCGACTCACTGCCCACTCATGGGTGTGGGGAGGTGAAACCCAGGCCTCAACCTGCTTGCCAACCTGTGGGCCTGGTGCCCACCGCATGTGCTCTGGCCTCTGACCCCTGACCCCTGACCATTGACCTTGTGTTCTGCTGACAGGACATTGGTGCCCAATGGTGAGGCCCATGCCACGAGGACTGTGGGGGGAAGGGGAGCTCTGCTCTCAACCCTCAATAAAGCTGTTGGTCTGAAAAAGAAAATGTTAATTTTCTTTCTTTCAGTATTACAACTCAATCCTAAGGAAATTTTCAAAATGCAAAGATTTTATTAAAAAGGTATTCAAATTAAGGTGTTGTTTCTTTAGCTAAATTATAGTACATTTAACCCATAGAAAAATACTGATGATATGATGTTTAATAATAAGGAATCAAATGGCATAACCAGTACCAAAATTTAAACACTACCTGTCTTTGGGGCGCCTGGGTGACTCGGTTGGTTAAGCATCTGCCTTCGGCTCAGGTCATGATCCCAGGGTCCTGGGATCCAACCCTTCATTGGGCTCTCTGCTCAGCCAGGAGCCTGCTTCTCTCTTTGCCCCTACCCCCTGCTCCTGCACACACACACTCTCTCTCTGTAAAATAAATAAAATCTTTAAAAATAAATAAATAAACCATACCTGTCTTTGGTTGGTTTATTATAAATGACTTTTATTTTCTTCTTTATATTTTTCTGTATTTTAAATTTTATTTTAAATGAATTTAAATTTTAAAACCATTTATTTACTTTATCAAAAAATAAATATTATTTGAAAATGTCTTCATAAAACTATTTTGCTGACTCTCAAACTTCTGAAAGGAAATTAACCAAGAACTTCACTTTTCAGGATCATAGATTGAGGGAAAAAAAGAACAGTGCATCATAATTAGAATTTAAAAAATTATCTTAGAATAAATGCCATTCCAACTTGATATTTGAAATGTTTCTCTATATTAGTATTCTCAAACTTCAGTATTGATTATAATTATCTACCTTTAAAAAATATATTATAGGGGTGCCTGGGTGGCACAGCGGTTAAGCATCTGCCTTCGGCTCGGGGCGTGATCCCGGCGTTGTGGGATCGAGCCCCACATCAGGCTCTTCCTCTATGAGCCTGCTTCTTCCTTTCCCACTCCCCCTGCTTGTGTTCCCTCTCTCGCTGGCTGTCTCTATCTCTGTCAAATAAATAAATAAATAAAATCTTTAAAATATATATATATATTATAAAATTTTGAGAATTATTATAACTTTTTTTAATTTAGGAAATTATTGTAGGTTTTTTTGTTTTGTTTGTTTTTGTATGAGTGAGAGTCACTTTTAGGGAAAATACTTTGTTAGTGACTCCAAAATGGATAATGTTTATCATTCTGGAAATTTTGATTGTTATTTTTGATTTTCATGTCACAATACAAGTTAGAGTATCATGTTTCTAAAGTGCTGAGGCTTGAGTATTTTGCCATAAAGTAATTAAGTATAGCTGATTACACACAGAGCAGGTTACAAACTTTCTCCGTAGTCTCAGATACTCTATGTCCTTGACTTTCTCTTCAGTGCCTGGGATGTCCTGATAGCCTAGGCTTACTGATCCCTTACTTAGTTTCCTCAGTGAGACAGGGTTGCTGACAGGTAGATTAACTTGTTCTGGGCTTAAAAGGATTTGTCTTTTGATTTGGAATGGGGCTCTCCTTACTTCTTGTAGGACGGTGGTTCCTGAAAGAGAGTAAACTAACCAACACAAATAGTGTACTTAATCTTCATTTGTCAAAGCTGTGGGTGCTCTGCTTCTTTGATTTACATAATAAAAAGTTAAATAAATTTCTGCAAAATTCAATTTCTACAAATTTTCTATTTTTAAGTTGTGCAAAGAAGTTTTTATAACTTAGTTGGTAATAATAAGTAAGAAAAACAGTTCAGTGTTTATTTGAAATCTGCTGTAGAATAACATTATTTGCCTTATTCATATATTCCTTTTCCTTCCAATTTATCTACACCAATTACTGAAATATTATAAGATGGCCATGTGTAATTTTGTAATGCTAATGAAAATTCAGGAGATGGAAAGTCTATGTTTTAATTAGGTCCACCTGTTTCTTAAGAAATTTTCTTAAGGGGCGCCTGGGTGGCACAGCGGTTAAGCGTCTGCCTTCGGCTCAGGGCGTGATCCCGGCGTTATGGGATCGAGCCCCACATCAGGCTCCTCTGCTATGAGCCTGCTTCTTCCTCTCCCACTCCCCCTGTTTGTGTTCCCTCTCTCGCTGGCTGTCTCTATCTCTGTGAAATAAATAAATAAAATCTTAAAAAAAAAAAAAAGAAATTTTCTTAAAAACACATGTAAAGTTAATTTATACCTTAAACAAATAAAGACTAAATTCTTCTGTCTGTAAACACATGCAGTTACTAGACTTGTATTTGACTAAAAAGTGTGATCTCTTTTCTATACAGCTGCCTTATTCAGTTTCATTGACAATTCCCAAAGGTGGTCCTAGAAAGTTCAAAAGCTTTTGTGTTAAAAAAAAAAAAAAAAGCTTTTGAGTTTGACACTACTGTATGCTCTTTTCTATTTGATTAATAATACGATTTTTTTTTCTAAATGAGTTATTTTTGTCCCAGGTGATATTACTGAGTTAGTTGTGGTCATTAAATAATCACTTATAGATATTACTTAGGTTAGATTTCACTGTTCGAAACCAGTTTGCTGATTGCCTAATAAATGCACATTACTATACCCATTTCTAGGAATCAGAGGACCGTGATGGTTGATGGGTGCAAAAGAAATAGAATTTTTGTCGCTTATGTTTGAGAAATACAGTTTCTTCTCCAAATAAGTGTTTTTCCCTGATAAACTGAAATAATATAAAAAGGGGTAACTCAGTTTAACAAGAAGAACATGTTTTTTCTGAAATAGTATTCTGCTTTATTACTTGTATCACTTAGGCTCTAGAAGGATATAAATGGCATACTCCACTCTGGTAATTAGGCTCGGTTAATGAATGGGCTATTTATAGTATGTGGGCAGAATTAAGGTAAATCAACAAGGCTAACAACCACCATGGGAGATCTATAGAAGATCTGCATCAGAAAGGAAAAGGAGTGATTACCAGAATCCTGAGAGAGTTGTAGCTGAAGGACCAGGCCAGAGGACCAGGCCTAAGCTGTGGGTATAGATAGATGTGGAGCCATTGCTAACCTGCATCTGGCAAAAAGGGAGTCAGGGGAATAAATACCACCATCTCTCTTCCCTTCCATCTTTTGATTGGCTACTGGTGCTTTTGACTGGCCAAACCCAAGCAGGATCCAGAAGGCAAAGCATACAGGCCAGCCTCCGGGGTACAGAGCATGATGGAGAAGGATGGAGATCATATCTGGAGGAGATTCAGCACTACATTTAGCATTTGACCGTAAATTTTGAGATAGCACAGATGTAGCATGGTTCCTTAGTGTTATCATGAAAAATAATAAGGTGAATTTGACAAGTTTATACACTTGAAATGCAAGTGGCTTAATATTAAGTTGCCAAAACAATATTGGAACTATTTTAGAATAATGTCCCAAAGACAAATAAATTGCATTTTACACCGTCAGTGGAATAGTGTGTGATCCATTAGTACATGATCCATCCTCAATTCTCATGAGTCACTGTAATTTTTAGCTTAAAAACCATAGCATGTTAGAGGTAGACTCATACCAAGCTCTTCAGATTCAGTGGGGGCAGGGATTAGGTGAAGCGGGTTAGGGTAACAGTAGCTAGGGTGAAGTGTTATAGGTACATGTTTTATACCAGTCTCCTGTAGTATTCCTAAGATCAATAGTTTTGCTTGCCATGCCTTAATTATCATGCAGTGTTGTACAGAAAATTCGTTTTGGTTTGGCTCATGTATAAAGAGCAGCAGTCTTAAATTGCATGTGGCAAAAGATAAAACATAGGGAGAAATCTTAGATTATAGAAATAAGTCAGTGCTATGTTCAAGAAAACTAGAGTAACATAATTATTTTTAAAATGTTTCTTTAATTATTGAATATATTCCTTCTGTAAGTAATTTAATTTTAGAACTTCAAATTAAATGTTACTTAGAAACCATTAATTTATAGCAGTAAATGCATATTTTACTTAGCTTTTATGTTTTTAATATGAATAATTAGCAATAATTTGATTACTGAAATATTCATAAAACAAAGCATTATCCAAACAACATTTAAAGTAAGATTCAGGAGAAAATAATAATTCATGAAACTGTTGAATTTCCCTGCTATTTTTCCGAACAGGTTGATTCATTTGAATAGAAAAACATTGCACATATTATTTATATATTCCAAGGAATTGCATATATGTGTTATATATTAAAATATGAGGCTTCTTCTTTTTGTCTGTGGAATCTAGCAGTATAAAACACTTTAAAATGCTTTTAAAAGCTATCAAAAGCTTAATTTTATCTTCAGAGTTAATGATAACTGTTTTTCCTTTTTCTTTGACTCTAAGAGAAAACCATTAAAACTCTTTCCTAAATGATTCTATTTGATTTTTCTTTACTTTCCTTTGAGCACAAACATTTTTTTCCTCTGAAGTCAATTTTGAACATTCTACTAACTTTTTGCTTTGATTTTAATGATAAATAGCCAAATTGATGGTAAATATTTTTAAACAATCACTTTTATGTGAAGTAATTTCTTGTAAACTAGTCACTGCTCTTGTCTGACTATGGGCATTTAAGATGGAACTTCCATAGTCCTACAGACAGAAGCATCTTCTGCTATTCTCTGACTTGGCATTCCATGTCCCTCTTTCCTTCTCCTGCTTGCTTTATGAAATTCAGATGCATTATACTTGCTAATTATAACACAACTATTAAAATTAGTAAATTAAAAGGTAGTGAGATAAACCATTTGATAAAAATTACCTAAGTCACCCTAACACTTCTACTTACTTTTCAAAACCCAGTTTAATCTTTTCAAGTGCCTCCATGCAATCCTTCTGTGACTTTTTACCCAGCTCAGTCCTTAGTCATTCATGTGTCTGTAAACATTTATTGAGAACTTGTAACCTACCAAAAACAGAACAGATCTCTGGGAACTTAAAGATGAATCAGATGCAGTTTTGTCTTCAAAGCCTAACGGTAGGCTTAGACATGTAAGCAAATAATTATAGAACCATGTTTTCAGAGCCCTAACAGAGCATGAATGAGGAGCAGAGAGAGAACATAAGGACTGTGGAGTGGTGAAATAAGAGATCAACTCTATCTGGGGAATCTAGGAAGGAGTATTCCAAAAAATTCAAAATGAATCCTGAAGGGTGAATAGTAATTTTCCACACAGAAACAGGTATGGCATGCATCCCAGGCACAGAAAATCAAACTCCTGTGTAAAATGTGGAGGAGTTGGGCCTCTTTGAGGAATGGAATTTAAATTGGGCAAAAGGGCATGCTATGAGATGGGGAATAGTGGGAGATTGAGACTGAAGATGTAGGGTGTGTAGAGTATAGGATATGGGGGTAGGGAGAGAGGATTATCTTCTACAATTATCTTTGTTCCTGATCTCTTCCTCCATCATTTAATCTCCCAAAAATTCCCATAAAAACTATATCTCTGAAGCTGTGGGAAAAGCAATGTAATGATCACTAGTGAAATTAATAGAAATTTCCTTAACTCTTATGTAGGTATCTGATAAATCTAGAGTTTCAGAGTTGATGGGTTAGAGTAGGACTATCTCTCCATGAATCATACTATTCAGTCTACATTAAATTTTAAAATGGAGATAATAAAACACATCTCACTGGACTATTGTGAGGATGAAATAAGATAATATATTTTTAAGTCTTCAGTAACTGGCAAAGTGCTATCTACAATGGTATTTTACTTAAAGTGTTCCTGGTGGTGGTGCCTGGGTGACTCAGTCGTTAAGCATCTGCCTTTGGCTCAGGTCATGAACCCAGTGTCCTGAGATCAAGCCCCGCATCAAGTCCCGCATCAGGCTCCCTGCTCAGTGGGAAGCCTGCTTCTCCCTCTCCCACTCCCCCTGCTTGTGTTCCCTCTCTTGCTGTGTCTCTCTGTCAAATAAATAAGATCTTTAAAAAAATAAAATAAAGTGGCCTTGGATCCCAACCTTCTCCTACTTGCCATAAAATTAATTTTTCTTTTCTGTAACTAAGCCCTTTCAGTTCTTTTTTTCTTTTCTTCTTCTTCTCCTCCTTCTTCTTCATCTTCTCCTCTTTCTCCTCCTCTATCTATCTATCATCTATCTATCTATCTATCTATCTATCAATCATCTATCATTTTACTAGGAAGGGAGTTGTCATGGGCTCTCTGCAAACAGATTCTGAGGTGGAAAGTCAATTATATTGGGGGAAAATTGACCTATGAGGGAAGGCTTTCTGGAGATACCCTTACAAGGAAGTGAAAAAGTCCCTTTAGAATTGTTTCCAATGAGGAAATAGGCCAAACCTTGGTTCCTGCATCAGTCAGTCATTGGCTGGGTGCCACCAGGCGTGAGGCAGTTCCCAGCGAAGGGCATCCTGAGTGAGCAGGCAGCTACTCACCATTAATAACAGATAGCTCCAGCAACTGGGGCTTGGGTGTCTCTGGTTCGTAGAGGGGCTCTCGTCAGGGCATCACAGCACCCACCATACATTCCCATCCCCTGAGTGATTCCAATATGAAATCTGAGGTGTGAGCCATCCTTGCCTATGAAAAGATAAGTCTTCCAGTGGGAAGGGGTTTGGGGTATCCCCCACTGGAAAAGCAGCGAGACTCTGATCTTGAAGTTATACAATCAAGGTTTCCCAGAGAGATTTTCAATGTCAAGTTGCCTTCTCACTACACACTTTTTATTTTTATTTTTGCTTTATTTATCTGAGTCCCAACCCAAAATGGTGGTTTTAATTGCAGAAAAAATTTTTTTCAGTTATGTAAACGCATTGTCCTATATACCTAATGATGATTTAAATTTATGTTTTATTTTTTACATGAGAAAATTAGCTTAAGCAATAAGTGCAACATAATTCAGAATTCAAAAAAATAGTTGTATGCACACTTACATATATACACATAGAAGAAAAGCTGGCAAGTTACACACTGAAATAGTAATGATTATTCTTGTATGGTGAAATTATTAATGACTTGAATTTTTTCTTTTTTATTAAAGTATTTTAGATGTGAGAACTGATTCTTTAAAGAAGTTCACACAGGTATTATGTTGTTAAGGTCTGTACTACAACTTGATTATCACAGGTCCAAAGCCAGTGCTTTTTCCAGAAGGACCATGTCCTTCTTTCCTCCAACTGTCATGCATCACAGTAATTACTATGCCTATTTATTTTAACAATTAACTATATTTTTCGTACATATATAATCACCTTGGTTTGTTTTATATGTAGTATAGCTATCTTTTCCCTACTTAAAGAATTAAAAGGAAAGGAGTCTTGATTATAGCAGTCAGCAGAAAACTATGCAGGAAAGAATATTCATTAAATTCCACTGACTCTTTTTCAAGTAAATTGCTCAGATGTAAGCGTACAGTGAAGTATAAAGTTAAGTTTTTCTAAGAACCATAAGGTATATTTCCTATATTAGAAT
Source organism: Ursus maritimus (assembly GCF_017311325.1). Lineage (NCBI taxonomy): Eukaryota > Metazoa > Chordata > Mammalia > Carnivora > Ursidae > Ursus > Ursus maritimus. Next base: position 13,278,982 of record NW_024423675.1, read on the forward strand.
ATTTTGAGTATTATATCTTGCCCATAATATAGCAATATTAAAGAACTTAAGAATCTCTACTTAGTAACATTTTCTGTATAAGTTTTATGTTACCTTAATATGTCTTATACTGACATCATAATTTTATACTAAAATGATGTTTTATTTTCAAGTAGCTATATATATTAGACTACAGCAGTGTGTGAGAAATTCGGTTAATCAACTTGTTTAATTTTCCTTTAAGGACTGGGCTTGAGGAAATATTTCTCAATGAAATCCAAGATAGTTCATCCAGGACAATATAAAATAATAGGATTTCTATAAAATAATTTGAGGGAGTAGTTTATAATATGCTCAATAATGTCTCATTGAGAGTTCAAGGATTGGTGATAACATAGTAGCACATTGAACACAAAAGAAGTGGATCTTTTCTTTACCTTTGAATACCTATGAGCATAAACAATTTTCTGTAGTCATAAATAGAAAAATATCCACTTTGCAGTAAATATAATCAGGACCCTAAGGAGAAGACCATGAGTTCTCTGGACATTTTGAAACTTTAAGAGGAGAAGCCAAAGAGGTTTTAGTTAGTTTTTGAGGTGATAGCAGAAAAAGTGAGCAGTCTTTAAGAAGGCATAGTACTGAAGTATGTGGAGTACCAGGAAAATGGGTCCAGGTGAGGGAACAACGTGACCAAAGACAGCAATGTGAAATTTGCCCTGGCTTCTTTGGTTGGCAAGGATACTGGTCTAATAACTGAAGGCAGTACAGTTGGGAAGTAAGGTTAGATAATGGCATGGGGCCAGATCACAGAGAACTTGAACACCAAACAGAGGAATGTAGTGAAGAGGATGGGAAGCATTGGTCATTCAAAACAGCAAACAGAAGAGATGAGATTCAGAGTAATGAAACAGACAGGAAGCTTTGATGGTTCAGTGTAGCTTGTGGGGAAACATCACAAAGTGAGCAGACAATGTTGTGATGATTGGTACCATCTACACCATGCAATTAGTCCTGCAGTAAAACCAGCTAGGTTTTGGTGACATAAAATTACAATTAAAGGATCAGGATTAAGCTGGTGATTACAAAAATTAAGAAAGGATGTATACGAGACCTAAAAAATTCAAGACATTTTTTTCACTGAACAGACATAGGGTATAAATCTCCATTTATAACATAACTTTTAATTTACTTTGAATCTCTTCTTTTCTAACTTCTGTAAAGCACAAAGAATTTAGATTCAGAAGGACTGGAACTTTAGTGATAGTATATTATAGAGATGAGGAAACTGAATCTTTAAAGAGGTGAACTGGATGGCCCAGGGATCTGCAGATATAGTGGTAAGACCCTGAATTTGGTGTCAGGGAGGCCTGGTTTCAACCTTGGACTCTGCTACTCTTTGGCTTTGTGACCTTGGGCAAGTCTTTTAATCTCTAAAAATCTAGGTTTTTCTCTTCTGCAACAAGTAGGGATAGTAGCGCTCACTCTGCCTAGTGCAGCCTTATATGACTGATAAGAAAATCAAGATTCTCTCTGAAGGTACTACACAAGGTATCCACAGGCAGATTTAGAATTCAGGTCTCCAACGATTGTGGCCAGTTTGTGAATCCTTTTTGCCTGTTTCTCTTTTGTTCATGAATGCTCAAAGTTTGTTCTCTGAAATCTAATGCATGACCATGGCACATTCTTCATGGGGAAGAGATCTCAGAAAAACTATACATCTAGATCCAGTGTTCTGACAGACCTCCATCACAATTCCTGGAAATATTTCAGAGGTTCATATGTATATTTGGGTCTGAGATAAAACTTTTGATGTTCTCTAAGGCTCGCTCTTCCAAACCACACCTGTTATCATGAAAAGTTTATTGGGTGATTTTATATTTTATTGCACCAAAATGAAAAGTTCCATATCATTTCAATGGCCCTAGAGATGTCCCTTTGGTATCCTAGCTAAAATAATGAATATACACTAAATAGAAAAGAGTCAAGGGGTAAGAAAATTTGAGGCTTTGAAAATGCATAGTTATTGTTATAAAGCAGTATATTCTTTTTGGGAAATAATGGTGACAATCACGTATACCGGGTTTAATCAGAGAAATGACTACTGCCTGGGCTGGAGATAACCAAAAATGTCACCTGCTAGAAATAAAATTGGTCCCATGGCCTAAGGGAAAGTTAAAAAGCAGGTGATTCTAGATACGAGTTTATAAAGATGCTGAGGAAAGGAATAAAGCAGGCCATTATGCTTGATCTCTTGTATGACACAGGTTAGTGTCATATTCTTTTTTGGCTAAAGTTACATGCTTTGTAACTGATACTTACAGTAGCCAAATTTTTATCATATTAACTTCTACTCTAGATATTTTATCTCTTTGCTCTTATTGAAAGTGGGACCTTTAGACTTTTTGACTAGTTATTGTTTTTTTATAGTGAATATTTTTTTCATATTTACTTTGTATCTAGGATCCTCACTTAATTTTTTCATTAATTATTAGGATTTTGAAGCTGAAGTTTCTAAAGATTTTTAAGTAGACAACCATAGTGTCCTGTATCCTAGCATATATCATTCATTATTTCTTCTTTTCTTTCCCCATAGAGGGGCACATTTTATTTCATTCATGAGAGTTCACAGAAAAAAATGAGTAAGGTAGTCCTTGTAGGCATGCCATTCTTATGGCTGGCTTCAATGAGAATATCTTCACTATATCACTGTTCTATGATGTTGGCTATTAGTTGATCACATATCTTTCTAAATAGCCTCTGGTTTTATCAAATAACATTCTGACAGTTATTAAAGAGTTTTCTTTTTTGACTTTCTAGTATTTTATTAATGATATTAAAATAGTTATGTTAATATGATTATATTAATAAATTTCCTTATGTTAAACCATCCATTCCACAGGACTTGGGCATACTTGAACACCATTTCTAGAATAGCATTCTCTTTTGGCTTACTTGCTATTTTTCTCCCCTCTCCCTCTCAGTCTCCTTTGCTGGCTTCTTCTCTCTAATCTTTTAATGTTCAAGTACCCCAAAGAAATCTTTTATTTCTTTCTACCCTTGAGATTGTCATGTCTCATATCTTTAATTACTATCTGTATGCTGAAGACTTACATATTTATATCTCTGTTCTGACTCTTTCCCAAGCTCCAAACATGTTTATCTAGCTGGCTACTTGATGTCTCCTTTTGGATATATGAATTCCTTTTAAATACAATATATTAGAACATTTCTTGGGGGTGCCTGGGTGGCTCAGTCGTTAAGCATCTGCTTTGGCTCAGGGCGTGATCCCAGAGTCCTGGGATCGAGCCTTGCATCGGGCTCCTCCGCTAGGAGCCTGCTTCTTCCTCTCCCACTCCCTCTGCTTGTGTTCCCTCTCTCGCTGGCTGTCTCTCTCTCTGTCAAATAAATAAATAAAATCTTTTAAAAAAAATAAATTCTTGATCTTTTCCTTCAACATTGCTCAACTGACAGCCTTCCCAGTTGCAGCTGATGGCAACTTCATCTTAACAGTCGTTGAATATAAAAACTCTGGAGTCATCATTGCCTCCTCTCCCTTCAATATATCAGAATTCCTGATGTCTGTCTTTTCAAAATATTTCATACACCAACCACTTCTTACTACTTCCATAGATACCATACTGGTCTAAACTATTCACTTGCCTGGAACACACAATATTCTCCTGTTTTCCCTGAACCCACCCTTTCCCTCTCAGCACAGCTGCTAAGAGTGATTATTTTACAATGTAGACCATCTATGTTATTGCTCTGCTCAAAACCCCCAGGTCTCCCTATTTCACGTAGAGTAGAGGTATCCTTACAGGATCTTGTGCCATTATTTCTCTGACTCCATCCCTACTCCTCCCATACCCACTCTGCACCCTCCCCACTAGCCTCTTTATTGTTCTTTGAACATGTCAGGTGTAATCTGGCCATAAGGGCCTTTGCTTTGGTTGTATCCTTTGCCTAGAATGCTATTCCTCAAAGTATCCATAAGCCTGACTCCTATATCTTCATGTTTTTGTTCAAATGCTATCAACTCAATGGATATCTATTCCTGACCTTCTTATTTAAAATTGCAACCCACTCCCTGTTTGCATCATTCCTGATCCTCTTAACCTGCTCTGGTTTTTCTTTTCCTATCTCATTTGTCACTAACTTATTCTGTAATTTACTTATTTATGCTAGCAATTGTTTATTGTCTTTATTTCCTGCTATAAAGTACTTCTATGAGGCAGTGATCTTTGTTTTGTTTGTTGATATATCCCAACTACTGAGAATTATCATTTGTATTATAGATGCTTAATAAACATTCAACATTGTTGAATAAATTAACAGATGCATTAAATCCCACTTAATTATGTGAGATACTTCCTTTAATTTATTACAGGATATGAAATACTTTTTGCTTAGGATTTTTGAATTTTTTGAAGTCATGTTAGTAAGAATATTATTTTGATATATATTTTTTTCTTTTTTGGTCATATATTAGTCTGCTTTTAGTATCAGGATTATGATAGATTTTAAAAACAACAAGTTTTTAAGATTTCCCAACACTGGAAGCATTGAAGTAGCATAAAAATGATCTGTATTTTGAAGAAATAATTCTGCCATAAAACTGACATTTGCTTTCTCTTTCAGCAACTTATTCAGTTTCTTTCATCTTTGTTTTTAAAGATTATTTATTCATTTATTTATTTAAGAGAGAGAGTGCACACATGGACATGTGTGCACAAGCAGGGGGAGGGGCAGAGGGAGAGAGAGAATCTGGAGCAGACTCCCTGCTGAACTTGGAGCCTGACGCAGGGCTGGATCCCAGGACGTTGAGATCATGACTTGAATTGAAATCAAGAGTCAGATGCTTAGCCAACTGAGCCACCCAGGTGCTCTCTTTCATCTTTCTTTAGAAAATAATTTCCATCAGTAATTCTTATTTTATTTTTTTTAAGATTTATTTATTTATTTGAGGGGGGAGGGGCTGAGGGAGAGGGAGAGATAAACTCAAGCAGACTCCATGCTGAGCGCAGAGCCCTAATCGGTACTGGATCACATGACTCTGAGGTCCTGATTTGAGCTGAAACCAAGAGTTGGACACATAACTGACTGTGCAACCCAGGCATCCCAATAAGTCTTCTTTTAATGTTAGCATAGCATTTTTTCATATTTTTTTAAAAAAACTCTCTATTTCTGAAGTTATGTCTTTCTTATGTTTGTATTTGTATATTTGTGTTATTGTTTTTGATAAACTCAGAGCTTATTTGCCTAGCTTTTAATTGGATTTCTGAAGAATAACAAAGGTTACAACTCCTGGTTTCTTTTGAATATAATTTGTTCCAATGTCTGAATGTAGTATTTTTCTAGTTGAAATTATTACAATAACCAGAAAGTAGTTTAAAACATTTTTTTAAAAGATTTTATTTATTTATGTGGAAGGGAGAGCATAGAGGGAGAGGGAGAGGGAGAAGCAGACTCCCCTCTAAGCAAAGAGCCTGATGTGGGACTTGATCCCAGGACCCTGAGATCATAACCCAAGCCGAAGGCAGATGCTTAACTGACTGAGCCACCTAGGTGCCCTAACGTATAAAATGTTTTATATCATGAATGAAAAATAAAAGTCAGCTTTTATGATATTTACTGATTTTTAGTGTTGGGAGGATCTCTAGAAATTACCTTGGACCTGTGGTCTCAGATTTAGAGTGTGTGTGTGTGTGTGTGTGTGTAAACTAAGGCTCTAAGTAAGTGATTTACCCAATAAAGCACTTCTTGTTGCAGCTAACATTAAAAAAGAGGACATTTTCATTTGTTTGTAAGTTACAGCTTTTTTTTTTTTAAAGATTTTATTTATTTATTTGACAGAGATAGAGACAGCCAGCGAGAGAGGGAACACAAGCAGGGGGAGCGGGAGAGGAAGAAGCAGGCTCATAGCCGAAGAGCCTGATGTGGGGCTCGATCCCACAACGCTGGGATCATGCCCTGAGCTGAAGGCAGATGCTTAACCGCTGTGCCACCCAGGCGCCCCAACAGCTTTTTTTTAAATTAAGCATTCATCAAAATGTTATATAGATAAAATGATGATGCACAATGCAGCATTTTAACAGATGGCTCTTTTTGACATAGTGTTTTAGAAAAGTAACATGATGACAACTCTGCATTTGCTAGAACAGACAGACATTTTGCAAGATGTTATGGCTGCTTATATTTAAAAAGCCCGGAGAACTAGGGCTGGGAATTCTGACATCAGTCAGTTTGCCAGCCTAATTCCTCAAATAAATATTCTCTACCATGGCTGAGGACATTTAGCAATGTCTGAAGACATTTTTGGTTGTCACAGCTGGGTGGGGACAGGTGGTGTTTGCTATTGACAAAGTAGTGAGTAGAGGCCAGGGATGCTGCTACAAGTGCAAGAATGCATTGGGTAGCCTTCAACAATAGAGAATTATCTAGCCCCAAATATCAGTAATGCCAAGGTTGAGAAAACTCAACCAAAGGTGATGACTCTTAAATTGATTGTGCCAGTCCTGTACTTAAAGTTGCTTATAATCACTTCAAAATGAGCATTACATACATTTGGAATGTAACATTTCCGAAGATGTGTTCTATGAAACATGAGTCCTATCAGGTATTCTGTGAGAAAAGAGTCAAATGTGCTTGAGAAACAGTGCGAATTATATTGTCCTCTTGAAGATTCACAGTGAAAAACCAGCATCTTAAAGGCTCTGATATGTCCTGCAGTAAAAAATCCACTTAACTTTGCTTATTCCAGAATATTCTACCTTTGTTATATCATGTAACATTTTGACATAGCCTCTATAAATATTCCTGAAAAGAGGCTTCAAGAAATGCTGTTGCTATGCTTTATGGTTGTCAAAGCCCTTTTATATATGATCTCATTAGATTCTATCAATCATTCCTTAAGATAAAATTCTAAAATAACCTCAGCATGTCTCCCAAATAATTTTTCTGTTCTAACTTATTCTTTCTCATTCATTTCCTAGAGCCAGTAAAGATTTTCTGTCAATTAAGATGAATTTATTAATTTTCCTTTTACAAAAATAGACTATTCTGTTAGAAAATATATAAAATGTAAGTAAACAAAAAAAGAAATCCTCATAACTCCTCCAATTGTTAGCACATTTTAATATTTTCACATTTTCTTCCTGTCAATATATTTAAAAATAATAAAGTAACACTAGGGGCACCTGGGTGACATAATCAGTTAAGTGTCTGATTCTTGGTTTCAGCTCAGGTTGTGATCTCAGGGTTGTGGATGGAGCCCTGTGCAAGGCTCTGCACTCAGTGCAGTCTGCTTGGGATTCTCTCCCTCTCCCCTTACCCCACCCACTCATGCTCTCTCTCTCTTAAATAAATAAATCTTCAAGAAAAATAAAATAAAATAGTATTATAAATTCTTTTTATTAACTTGGATTCTTTTCAGTTCATATCTTTAACATTCTAGCATTTTTAATACTATTATTACAGTAACATGAGAACAGAAATGACTACAGGTATCGCCTACTTTTCAAAACTTTAGGATAGGCCAGTTTACTTTTGCAAAAGACCTGCATCAATACCTGTTTTCACTAACTGAAGGAAATCCAAAGAGATTTTGCTTTTGCAATAAAAGACAAAAGCAAACATAGCGTTCAGCATCTGTTTTGCAGTGAGCCATTACAGAGGCAGAGTGTGCCTGGAGCAGTGAGAGGCACCACCAAGTCCTTTCTAGGTCAACTACACTCACCATCTCAGCATCAAGCCTCTGTAGCTTTGAACTGTGATTGCGAGTATCTGTGCTTTATCTTCATTTGTTTTGTGCATCTGTTAGCAAGATGTGTCCTAAGGTATCAGAAAAACTTAAGAGAGGTTATTTTTTGGGTATTGAAACACTCAAAATGTTTCCATATATTAATGGTAATTGTTTCTTTACTTTATACCATTTCAGCTTATGAAAGTTTTTGTAGAAATACTCTATTTTCAGATGGTAGGGGAAAACTGTATTCAAGTACTAGCTGGAAAACTGATTGGTGTTTCATTACATGGCAATGTGATGTTTTATTTAAGAAGTCCCCTATTAGTGGAAAACTACTAGTTTCCTTTTATTTTTGGCTAATTTTCAGAATAAGCTAATGAACCACTTTCTACATGTATCTTTTACACATTCTTAATAGTTTCTTCGGGAAAGTTGCTAGAAGTGGAATCATTGTATTAATAGGTGGGGAAAGATGTAGGTTCAGGGGTGTGGTAATAGTGGCGATGGATGTGTATTTAAGGATTTGGTGCTGAAAGACCTGCCATTTAGAAAGGCTGTGCAACTTTATATTCTCAACAGGAGTACATAAGAGTTGACATTAGGTATCGTCTCATTTTATGAGCAGAGTGTGAGATCTAGCCTCTTTACAGGTTAAGTGTACAATACATTATCATACTGTATTCTTATATTGCTTGGATTTGTCTCTTTCTTTTCATTTTCCCTGCCAGGCCCAATCTCTTATTTTTTGGCTTTCTGGTCGTCATACTGTTTTGCCCACCTCCATTTCTTTGCTCATGCAGGCTCAACTCAAATGCTTATTTCTCTAAAAAGCCTTCCTATGTCAATTAGCATCAAATTCCACACTTCACAGTTTATCTTGACTTTATGTTGTGTTTAATTGCATCATATGTCTTTGCTGTTTGACCAGCTTATTAGCACTACTAGAGTCCTGATCCAAAGAATCATTATGTCTCAGTCACTGTGCTGGTCCCGGGATGCAGGAATAAAGCAAACAGCTCTTGCTGTCAAGCTGCAACAGTTTGTAGAGAAGATAAAGAATAAGCAGCCTATGAAAAGCACTATAACAGCACTAAATAGGGTACCACAGGAATACAGACTGGGGACTGGGGATTTGATGCTAGGGAAGACATCCTGGAAAGAGATCCTCAAGGGGGGTTTTGAAGGATGAATAGGTGTCCTGAGTAGTGAAGGATAAGTAGGTGAAGACATAGGAAAGTCTGCATGTTGTAAGCATATATGTACATTTGTGCGTCTATAACATGTCAGGGAAAGAACTTGAAATGTACATGGAGGAGTAGCAAGAAATGAGCCTGGAGATGTTGGAAGAGAACAAAGCCTAAGAGCCATATGGTTGCTGCTAAGACATTTGGTCTTCATCCTGATGATACCAAGAGTGTGGAGGGTGGATTGACTGAGGCAAGCATGCTGGGAAGTCATGTTTATAATTTTTAGCATGCCTGCTGGTCCCAAACGTGTGTGTGTGTGTTTCTGATTTCTTAAGGATTCTGGACATGTCATTTAATTCCTTGGGCATCCTATTTGATTAGATGATTATGTTCAAAATTATTCTCCTAGTACAGGACTTAAAATAATGGGAATAGGAGTGGGACATATTATTTAGTGAAAATGTCTGAAATAATAGAGAAGTTATAGTTTTTCACCTCCTGTTTGGCTTGTGTACATTTATTATACACATGTGTCCTGCTACTTCTATCTCAAGCTCATATAATGTGGTTGTGATATGTAGGCTGATTTATTTAATCATTTTAGTTGCCTTCTTACTTGATTATACACAGTGGAGAGATGAATAGAGTTAGGTAGACAAGAAAGACCTCATTGAGATAAATCATATTTTTGTCAGGAAATGAAAATCATTTTTATTCTACTGAGAGAAAAGGAAGTTTTGTTTATGATATGATTTAATTTTTAGAAATTTAATTATAGCTTTTAATATAAAGCTTTGAATTCTGAAAACATAATAGTAATAACAATAGACACCATTGAATTCATTTTCTTGCACAGAGATTTCTACTCAATTTAAGAACTCATTATTTAACAACTAAGCTTAAATCACAAATATTTGCTACCTTACTCATATTTCAGCCAGATAAAAGGCTTTGCTGTTTTATAGTCATAGCTTGTTTTTTGTGTAGGCTTAAGATGCCGATAGCAACTTTTCACACTTTGCCAGCTAGCTTTACCTAGTTGAAGAATAATTAACTACACTGACAAAGAGTAATCAGTGACTGGAATTACTCAGGAGAAAAAAATTCTTTAAATTCAAATCGCTGTATTATAATTACAAGCAACTTGTATTAACTTTTTTCAAAGAACCTTATTTAAAAGCCTTAAGCATTCTTGTCATCATCAGGAGGTAGTTTCTTCTCACTTTATGGATGGGGAATCTGAAGTTAAATGACTTGCTCAGAGTCAAAGGAAATGGTTATGTGAGACCTGGTATTGACAAAAAGTATTATTTCTTAGAAAAGCTTCTAGGGCTTTACTCAGACCACTGGTCTGGATCTGCCCCACCTTCCCACAGTGAGACCATTGTCTATAGCCCATATATGCTGTCTGGGGCAACCAGGTGAATTTCAAAGGATCTCTTCTTTGGTAATCAATCTCAAGACTCTTTGAAGCAATTGATACTCTGACAAAATCTGAATGATAGGTCACTCCATGTGTTTGAGGGAGAATTGTGAAGTGCTTCTCATTTGTCATATAAATATTTGAGATGGTACCAAATGTCACCTCAAGGGTAACTATACTTCTAAACTTATAAAGTAGGGATTGATATCTGACATAAGTATCAAAAAGGAAGAAGACCTGTAGTTATCTACTGACATTTAAGCATGCGAGACACTCAATGATTCATGTTTCCCTAGGGAACTGCAGTGGTTCATTGGCAGGAATGTGCTTTCTGCCTATAAATAGGCATATTAGTATATCATTTAGTTTTATTAAGATAAGATTAATTAATTTTAATAAGATAAGATAAATTAAGATAATTTCCATTCATCAGTTTATTTTGGAGTGTGTAGCATTTCATTTACCTTGTATTCTTTGCTACCCCCAAGGACTCATACAGAAAGATGGTTCCTTTTTTTTTTTCTGGATATTTTGGAAATATGGTTGTATATGGAGAAAAATGAACCATTTAATGCTTCAGTTATATTAATAATTATTACCAGCAGAGTCTAACCTGGCAACTCTGACAGTAACAGTCTACAGCAAGAATCTATGTCTTAGATGAAATGTGCAAGTCTACCTCTCATATCCCTTAATGATCCTTGCATGACTAATACATAGTGACATTTACAAAGCACTCATCTAAAACCGTTCATATTCATTTTGAAAATACTCATCTGTGGCATATTCACCAGCAAGAAATGCGGCTGAAAAATCATTAACCCCTTCTTCATTGGTGTTATAAAACGTTATAGGATTCGTGCTTTCTGATCATACTCTGCTAATATGACCAACCCAATACTATACAGTAGATTAAGGTGTTTAAAGCATAATCAAAGACATTATTAGAGATGCAATCTATAAAATTATAAGAAACGTTTGGGAGGCCTGTAAAATGTGGATCTCAGAGTATAAACCAGTATGATGGGAAGCAGCCTAAGGAGGACCTTGAGAAAAGTGATTAGAATAATAAAGTGAAGGCACCGAGATGAAAGGAGTTTATGGAGCTAATTGGGTTACTCTCTGGTACAGTTTATTACAGAATGACTGAAAATGTCTAAAGTGTTTGTATGTATTAACATGGAAGCCATGGGTCTCAGCTATGACAGTCTTCAGATTATTTTGAGATAGTATATTTGGAAAGATAATGTGAGTAAAATTGTTCCATTTGACTTCATTTATTTTGCTAATAGTGATTCTCTTTTTAAAATTTTCAAATCTATTAAGTAGAGTTTGTCTTACCTTTCCTTCTCTTGCTCTCATTTTATATAGAATATCTTTACCTACTTGATTCTATTTTTAACTCTCCATCTTGATCCCCAGGATTGCAAAGAGAGGAGTAGAAGAGTAAGTACTCAATAAGATACCTTGGTTGTGTTCACCTCTAGGTGAAGAAATTTCCAACATCTCTGTCAGATGTGACTAGCCTCCTTTTCGATGGGAAAGAAGCTCATTACTTATCGGAATGGCCCACTACATTTTTTCCCCGTCAATTAATTGTTGCAGTGTTTTCCTACATATTTAATTATGAAATTTCTATCTCCTAGTTCCAAGCAAATTTAGTGACCTATTCAAACACTCCTTCATGTCATGTTTCTGCTCAGTGCACATCTCAATTTTTAAATTGTAGTACCATTATTTTAGTATATTTACCTCCCTCATTTGTCCTTGATTTTCCTAATTCCAGTGCCTGGCTCTATGCCTAGGGTTTAGAAAGTCAACAAGCATTTGTTGAGCAGATCAGTGGATATCCTATTTTGCTGTCTGATCAGGATTGTTTCTACTGCTAGCCTTTTGCCTCTAGCTGGATCTGGATTGAATTTAACTCCTACATGTGCTTGCGACCTGCCTAAACTATACTCTATACTAGAAACATTCCTTCAGTCAGGTTTCTAATGGCTTGTCCTGTCCCATTTAGAGTATGATGGCATCTACAGAAGTTTACATGCCAGCTGATCAGAGAGAACACCTTCCAGCCCCAGCTTTGGGCCCTGTAAGAGTCTGACATTCTACATATACATTTTCAGGACCATTTGAAGAAGGCTATTGGAATGTCAGAAGATATTTCCATTTTTCATATTTTTGTGTTTATTGTGTATATTTTTAAGTTATGTATTTTCCAATATCCATTTTTCATTTCTTTTAAAAAATATTCTCTATTTGTTAATTACTAGGCCCATACCAAAGCATATGACATAGTGGGCTGCATTTTAATGGATTTTTAGACATTGAGACATTGAGGCTATAAAATAAAAATGTGTTTTTCTTGGAGAATGTTGCCTTTAGAAAGATATCTGCAGGGGGATGTGATGATCAGTGATTACAGTCAAAAAAACAAGAGTCAGGACAGACTGAAGGACAGGGCACATAACAGAGACAAGTCAAGTTACTAAAAACCTATATATACTCCCCCTTTTTATGATTAAAACAAAACAGGTGGGTGGGAATAAGTTAAAGCAAGAGAAAATGTGCACATGTGCTAGATGAGAAAATGTAGAAGCTTTAGTTGAAATCTTAAGTAAGGTTCTGGGAATGAGGAGAGAAGATGTGGGATAAAATCTAAAAGGAAATTAAAGTGCAATTGTTAAAATCAAGAATTTAGTGCCATGAATAGAGATGGAGAGATGCAGCTGGGAGGGGGGAAGAGTGAGGAGGAAGTAAAATTAGTCACAGATGTGAGTACTTAGGGAATTCAATACTTGTTGATTTGCTGTTTGGAATGATGGTAGATTCATAGGTTGAGCAATCAGTATTAGGGTTCAGAATTATTGAGGAAAGAAGATGATGGAGAGGAAACTCACTTTGGAACAGTGGTTCACAACCTTGACTGCATATTGGGATAACCTGGGAGCTATAAAAAGTACTAATGCCTGGGTTTGACCCCCAGAGACTCTAATTTAATTGGTTTGGTGTGTGCTAGTATGCTGAGTTTCAAAAGCTCTCTAGCTAATTCTAATATGTACCCACGATTGTTCTAGAATCACTGCTCTAGATTTAGAAAAAGTGAACGTTAATATTTTAGGGAAACAACTGAAGAGTAAGATAAAATTCAGTGCCTTATCAGGGTTCAAAGGTAGTTGAAAGGGGAAAGAGAGAACTTTCAGAGAAGGAAATAGAAGACTAGAATTAGAAGTCACTTACACTCAGCCCAGCAGATGGTAGCATTTTTACAAAGGAAAAATAAAAATAAAGAAGAGTGAAATAGTGAAGGGAAGTAGAATGTGGACCTGAAAGCAGAATCCTCATTCAGATATTAAGTAAGGTTTATTTAATTATTTCCTTAACAACAATTTATTTATACCTACTATACCCCTGGCACTGAGCTTGGTATTACAGATACAGCAGAAAACAATAAAGTCAGAGTTGCTGATCTCATGGAGCTAAAATTTTAGTGAAGGAAAAATAGGGAAAGAGAGAGAAAGATAGAGAAGGGGAAATTCTTGAAAGAATTGTGGTTGTAGCAAATGGCACACAGAGAGCTAACTGGAATCAAAGAGATGAGAAACAGACTTTTTGAGGGAGCATTGTATTTCAAAGAACTAAATGTGTTCATGACTGATGAGACCTAGAATAATCCTTGGGTCCCCAAATCTCTGAAGGTAGGGAGCAGACTCAGTGCCCAAAGGTGAGGTGGGGAAAGAGGGGAAAGGCGTATGCTTCAATGACCATTTTATAAGTGGTCAAGTTGGATGATGGGAAAGGTTCCCCAGGTTCAGAGCCAAGGTCATGAAGAACAATGGACTGGGGAGCCCCTCTCCAGGAAAAGAATCTGGACCTAATCAACCAACATCCTCCAGCCCCAGGTGGGATTTCATAATTATTATGGAATGCTTACTACTTTGTCTCTTCTCATTCGCTAGCTCTCTGAATGGAGATGTTTATTGTAGTTATCCTGTCCCTTTTCAACTTTTTGGAATGTTTGTGGGGAAGATAGTTTATTTTTTAGTTTTTTAGAGCCTATCACGCATGCCAAGAGGTCCTAGACATTGAACTTGATACCATGTCCAGATGAAAAGTTGGTTAACCTCCATAGAGTCGATATGGGGCCTGTAGGAAAGATGGTGAACAGAATATTTGATGACCAGAGGGGCAGACTGTGGCAATCATCAATGCGGGATGCCAACTATTTCTAGTTTTTCTCCTTTTTTGGTCACTCAGATTTCATAGTTGTAGCTGCAGCATTGCCCAGCCTATCTTGACTAATTTTGGAGGTTTTTGCAGAGACCTAGTAAGATAATGGTGGTCGTAAATAGGGTAATGGAAGTAAAAATGGAGGAATATCTAATTCAAGATATACACTGAGGATAAAAAGCACATAGGAATTGCTGCCACTACTTGGATGTGAGGAGGGAAGGAAAGGAATAATCAAGGATGAGCGTCAGGTTGTTTAGTATTGATGTTTATTTTTTTTAAAGATTTATTTATTTATAAGAGAGAGAGCGTGTGAGTGGGCAAGTGCGAGTGCACAAGAGTGTGTGCCAGCAACAGCAGAGGGGGAGAGAGAGAGGGAGAGGGGAAAGAGAATCCAAGCAGACTTTGCACTGAGCCTGGCCTGGGTCTCAATCCTATGACCTTGAGATCATGACCTGAGCCGAAACTGAGTTGGACGCTCAACTGACTGCCCCACCCAGGCGCCCCAGTATTGCTGTTTATTGAGATGGGGAAGAATGAAGAAGGTGGGGGAGTTTGAGAGGACAAACACATGTTCAGCTTTGCACATTTGGAGATTGAGATATATGTGAAATATCCAAGTAAAGATGTTAAATAGGCAGCTGGATATGTGAGCCTGGGGTTCAAAGTAAAGATTTGTGCTTGAGATCTAAGCTTCTGGGAGATAAACATATAAATAGTATTTTTAGTCAGAATGCATAAGATCCCATAAGGCGAGGAGGGAAGTTGGGCCAGGATTGAGCATGGAGACTTGCCAATATATATAGATTTAGTGTGGGGGAGAAGGGACCTGAAAAGGAGACTGACAAGGAGTGACCAGAGGAGTAGAAGGAGAACTCAGTGAGTGGGGACCTGCGCTCGGTGGCCCGATAACGTTAACTGTGATAAGCATGTCTGAAAGGTTGGGATAGAGAAGTGCTCCCCAGAGCGGTGCAGGCAGAAACCAGACTGAAGTGGGTTGAAGAGCGAATGGGAGGTGAGAAAGTGGAGGCAGCACAAGTAATGCCTCTTTTGAGGAATTTGGCTATGAAGGAGAGAACGGAATATTTTCGGGTTGAGAGAGGTTTTTTTAAAATTTTTTATTTTTTTAGATCTATGATACTGCAGCATATTTGAATAAATATAGAAGTGCTTCAGTGGAGAGAATTGCTAATTAGGGGGTGGGGGGTACTTGACTAAAGTAGTGACATCTGTGAGAAGGTGAGAGAAGGTGGGAACATGGGCACATAGGAGGGGTTAGGCTCTAATAGAAGGAGCAGAGAAGGGAAAAAATGGCTGTAGATGCCGAGAATATAAAGCAGATCACTGACTTTCTTATTTTCAGAGAGTAATGAGATGAGGCCTTTATCCTCGAGTGAGGACGAAGTATGTATAAACTAGTTCTTGGTGAGTTAGAAGTTATACTGCTTGAGAAACATAGTAGGATTACGAGGGAGTAGTGAGCATCTATTTAAGTTTGCAGTCGTGAATTTAAAGTGAAACCAGTCAGCCGGGTTGGGCAATTTTTCTTCAGGAATGTTCAGCTGTGTAACTGTAGGGATGGATACTCCATCTTATCCATCAGTTTGGTGGAGGGAGAAAGCAGGAAGGGAACTGAGAGTATTTGCAAGGCAGGGAATAAAATATTGGACCTTGCCTATAGGGTCTGGATAGGAGGGCAGTGAACCCAGGAGGGACTGAGAGAAGGTGAAGTGGTGATACTATATGGTCCAGGGAAATTTTTGAAGCAGGAGTTAAAATATTCAATAAGTGATTGTGAATGAGCAGGGATTTGACAGATTATTGCAACCAGTATGGGGACTGAGTGATATATCCTGTTCGCAGGAGCTCAAAAGAGCAGGGATTTTTGTGAGCAGGAAGAAGAAAAAGCTGGGGGTAAGCAAGACTGTCAGGGTGGGATTTTAAGGTGAGAAACAGAAGAACTTTTCCTCAAGAAGGTTTTCAGAGCAGTTGGTATTCAAACGGATCTCTTTAAAATAAGAGGTCAAGAGTTTGCTGATTCCGGTGGGCACAGTTGAAGGGTTTGGGATGAGGCAGGGGTGGTGGAGTGGGGAACAGAGGTGGGAGACTGGGACAGTTTAGAGATTTTGTGGGGTGCGAAAGTGCACAGTAATATATAATTGAGAAGAAAATTTAGTGGCAATGTCATTGAGTAGAATCTTCCTCTATAGCCATCTATTATATCTGCATTCTGGTTTCACTCTTACCCTCATCATTACTTTCCTGACCCTAACTTGCCATCCATTTCTCTATTATATTCTCAGTTTTGCTCAAGGAAGGACAGGAGTTTGCCTTTCTCAGCATTTCTTACCCACACTAGATGTCACTGTTGCTTGCCTCCTAATTTCAGTCCTTCTGTAGCTTACTCAGTGTGACTGTTCAGTGTGGCAGTGATTGCTCCGGGGGCCACCCTTTGCCTTACCCACGCAAAGACACACACACTCAAGATTTAATGAGATTCTGGCGCTTATAAAACCACTGAGGTGTTAAATCGCCTAGGGTTAAACAGAGCTTCTTATGTGTATATTCTATGAAGCTTATTTAGTTTTTGTCTGCATTTAGGAATTAAAAGACTGAGTGAGAACTCAAGACGGGAATTCTTCACAGAAAACACATCTCCTTCTTTCTGTGAAAATATGGCATTTTACACTTAACTTCAAACTTAGTTAATGAGCTGCCTCCTCACCCTCTGTTATGGGGAGCAGGAAGCCTGATGTGAAATTGCATTTAGGTACCTCAGTAATCTTGCTGTGTGGTGAAGAACTTTCCCGGGCTGAGCTTGGGTGTGCTATTACCGCATGAGGCTGGCTACTTCTGGTTTCTGATCTAGGGGCGCAGCACCAGATGGTTGGTTCCTTAGTCCAGAGAAGAGTGTGGAAGACCCCGTGAGCAAAGGGGAAGGTCCAGGCTATTATTTGCAAAACTGGCGAAGACTATAACCACTGTAATAACCAGAAGCATAACCAGAAGTTGCCAGTAGCTATGGACACATTTTTTTCCTTCTTGACAGAATCCTACTCAAGAAATGAGAGGAAATTTCAGAAAGGATAGTGAGGGGCAGGTGGGAGAGATCATTATCTTTTGGAGTTTTAAAAAAAGACCAAATATTTAGTCAGTCGGGTAACCAATATTTATTGCATAACTACCATGTGTAAATATAGCTTGAAGTACTGGGGACATGCTGGTAAACAAAACTGAATTGATTCCCACTTGCATGGAGCTTAATTCCATTGGCACATGGGAGAGACAGAAATAAACGTGTATATATATTTTTTCAAAACACAGCTTTGCAGAAAGTAAAATATTGTGATGGGATAGAGAGTATGTGGGTGGTGGTGACATCTAGGCTGAGACCTGAGTGATAAGACAGAATAAGAGACGATGTGGGGGAAGGAAGTGGTTTGTGCAGAGGGAAAGCCAACACCAGGGTCCCATGTCGGGAAGTCCATTGCTTGTTCAAGGAAAGGAATGAAGGCTGGACAGGCCAGCACACAATAGGCAAGAACTGTGTTTGAAGTGAGGATGGAGAGGTAGAGATTGATATATAGACTATGGGGCACCTTGTGGGTCACAGGTACTGGGTGTAGCTTTGTTAGTGTAGAGGTGGGTGACCGAAGGTTTTGTGAGGAGCTGTGAGGTGATTTGATTTATGTTTGTAAAAGATCATTCAGGACATTGACTAAAGAACTGGTGGGGGCCAGAGTAGAGAGCAGGGAGATAAGTAGGAGGCAAGAGTGGTGGTGCAGGGGGAGAGGTGGTGGGTTGAGCCAGGCTGGTGAGGGTAAAGATTTGAGGTCTGTCCTTCAACAACGGTCAGCTTTGGACCATCGACCCAACTTTCAAGTCTCTATTTGAAGTTTCGGGATGCTTTTTCATCCGTTGATTATTGATCTTAGGTGAGGAATGGGGGGAGGGGTGGTCGATGGCAGCAGCAGCAGAAGAAAGAGATGAGGAACTAATCAGACAAGGGCAGGGAAGAATTCACGCAGTATTTCTCTAATCACTGCTTTCATTGCCTAAATCATTAGCATATTTCATTCTAGAGCAAACTTGCTAATATTATTCTTAGGATGAAGTTGAAATTGTGTGTGTGTGTGTGTGTGTGTGTGTGTTTTCCCTTTCATTAAATATGACACAGGCCACAACAACCATGCCAGTAGCACCAGGAGATTCGTAGGCGCTTGAGGTATAGGGAAAGGACTGTCTTCTGACGAAATTCCTGAGGCCAGGGAGAGAGAGCTAATTTGAGCTATGTTAACCTTTACAACATAAATTCCAACAAATCTGTGTGTGGGAACATAGGAAGGACTGGTAGTGGTGGTGGTGTGCCTGTGTGTGCACACCCACACATGTAAGTCGGGACAGATGTATCACTGTATAATGCACTTTCTAGGCAAATGGGCCTCCATTTATAAACTCTTACTATCTGTTAGTACTCTACTCCCAGATTCATATCTGGTACCGTAATCAGTTATCATGTTAGCCCCATGATATCAGTGTACACATTTCATTGATGAGGAAGGTGAGATCTAGAATGGGTAAAACCACATGGCTAGTAAGTAAATAGGCAAACAGGAATTGAAACCCAGATCTGCAGTTTTAGTAATTATGCTGTACTGCCTCCCAAAGTCTCTTGCTAGTTATATATTTCTAACGTGACATTTTTTACTTACACAGAGTTGGCTGTTTGTGAAATTTTATGTTTATTCTTTACAAAGAAAGCTTTTTTAAGAGCAAGAAGTACATTTCTATTATTTTTAGTAACCAATCCCTTGTTGTACTTATCACAATATTAATCTTTAATAACTCTAACTACCCTAATCTATCTCTTAAGCAATATTTTTATCTGGCAAATCCATAGAATTATGAGGCTTTTCACTATACAAACAGATACGTGGAAGACTGGGTATACCTCCATCAACTATTCTTTTCATTCGTAACTATTCTTCTTTTCATAGTAGAACAACGCAACATATTGCAACAGTGCTGGCAACACTGAACAGTAAAATAATCCTCTGTGTATCCGTGAGGGTTCTGTGTTGCAAGCATTAGAAGCTGCCTCTCCTTAACTTCGGCAAAAAGAAATTTGCTGGCAGGCTATCAGGAAGCTCGCTTGTTTGCTGAGAAGCCTAGAGACTCTGTAACCTGGCAGGAATGCAGGCAGGTTCAGCTGCAAGAACCACAGCCCCGGTCAAGTAGCAGGAATGGCCTGGTGAGGACACCCCTCTCAGCCTCTGCGGCTACCACACCTCCCCTGCCACTACCCTGGACATCGGATTCTGCAGCTGGCACTGGGAGATGCTTCTTGGAATGAATTCCAAACTGTCCCTGCTTCTTTCTGTTACTCACCTACAACAAAGGGGCAGGCAGGATCATCAGATTGACTAAGCCCGGGTCACTTGCCCTACCTGTCAGTGGCAGGGAGAGGTAGCCTGTGACACACAGATTTTCAGAGAGAGATGAAGCCTTACTTTTCACAAGGTAGGAAAGGATTTCAGATGCTGGGCAATTAAAGGAATGGCACGTGTCTATTAAACTATAAAAATAACATATTTTTAGGCATTAAGTGCTCATATAGAATTTTTCAGGTTTCTTGAAAAGGCAACATAATTCTGGAAAGAAACTACTTTCCCATAGTATAGACTTCAATTATCTCAAAATAGCTACTGAGCTGGGGAGGGGTCACTTACTCTGCATTTGCATACAGATGATCTTGCCAGCCATTTGGTTCTGTGTTGAGAATTCCAATATGACATTCGGCAGTTATTGGAACAAAGACTGAGTTTGCATCTTCCTTCCATTTATTTCATTTATCTCTGATAGGCTTTGTGGGAACAGTTTGTCTCTAATCCAAGCCATCAGAAAGGCTTTTACATGTTCCTTCTGGCGATGTCTGATTTTCAGAGTTCTTGGGGTAATCAGTTCGCATTTTTTTTTAATTGAGCTCATTCAAAAGCAACTCCTCCCCTCAAAGGAATGTTATGTTTTTGAATTTTATTGTTTTGCTCAGAGATTAAGCATTTGTATCATCATATATAAAATGTACCCTGCCAACCTATTAGTACCACAATAAAACTGATGTGGCAGTGTTTTAATCGCACAGTAGTTTTAGTGTTTACCCACCTAGCTTTTTAAAAGCAAAGTGACCAGAGGACATTCAAAAGGCCATGTGAGATCTTTAATGTAGCATGTTGCCTTTCATTATGCTGCAGTTTTATTCTGATGTGGTAGAAGCCTAGTTGAATCGGATCTATTAAAAATGAATAAAATAGCGTCATTACAATACAGACAAAATAAAATTAACAGTGCTAAATGTTATGGAAACTGCAACTGTCAGCACAAGGCATTATAGGAACTGTAATAGAATTAAAAATAATAATAATAAAAAAATCTACTCAAAGCAACCAAGCATTAATCTTGTCCTAACAGGGATACTTAGTAAGTCTAGATACAGTGGGATTTGATTCATAAATCAGTTATGCCCCACTCAATTGCAAAATCCATGAAATTTATGTATCCTAAAAAAAAATAGATTAATATCCAAAACTCCTCAGTCTTTTTTCCTTCAACATGTACATAACAACCTGAAATTCATTTTTGTAGTTTGTGAAGTATATTGTACAAGGAACCCAAAGAGTCCACCTCAAATAGATCTTCTTTGGAAAAGGATCAAAGTATAGTACAAATTAGAGGGAAACAAAAAATACAGGATTAATGTACACAAAGAAATAAATATAAAATTCAAGTAAAGAAATTCTTAGCTGTGTATATTTCAGAAAAAGTGTTTTCATTGGAAAAGAAGTAAAAAAAAGAGTGTTAAATATTTTAGTCTTTCTGCATATACTAATTAGTTATTGATTCTTGGCTTTATACTAACTCTCCTATTTTAGTACTTTGCACATGCCAGACATTGTGCTGAGCATTTTGTATAACGTATCCAGTTTATTTCTCAGTAGCTCCATAAGGTACGCATCATTAGCTCCATTTTGGAGTAAAGGAAACTGAGGCTTCAAGAAGTTAAGAAAATGAGTAATTTAGCATTTGACCCTACCTCGGCTTCAATGTCCACACTTTTTATCCCTGGAGGTACTACTGCCCTTGAGTATCCCACTCTTTTAATGCTCATGGAATGCTCGAAGCCATGCTAAGTCTTACTACGTGCTACTTGAGGACAGGAATCATATTTACAATTTTTATACACCATACTTACCTAGGACAGTGTTTCAGAGGCTCTCAGAAAACAGTTGAAATTATGAAGTTATTGATTTCTCCAGCCTTGCAATAAACTCCCAGTTATAATCATTAGAGTCTCTCTACAGTGAAGTTCAGGCTTCTGTAATATTAGATTTGAGGCTCAACTTTGAAATTAGATTGTTTAGGCAACCTCAATAGGGAGCAAGGACAGGTTTTGATGGACTATTACAGTTATGAGGTCACACTTAAAACCTTTCTCCATAGGGGGGGGAAATCCCATCTGAGTGATTTACTGCTTTCTAAAATGTTAAACAAAAAATTTGGTTTCCAGTGGGGATCCACACATAAGCAAATTCCATACCAGTAGAATGGGACATAAGAAATGATGCCTGTTTTCCTAATATGCTTCACCTTGACCTAGATGTTGTTAGTCTTTCTTCCCAAGTCCACGATTGATACTTCTACTTTGGTATGGGGATGAGTTACTTCATTTGTTTTAACTCACAATTGACCAAGAAAAACCCACATTTCCACCATCCAACTCTCTCAATCTGTTTGTTAAAAAAAAAATCAGTTCATAGAAAAAGATTATTAATTTTTCTAGTGCAAATATTCTTAATGAAAAAGACATTTTTATAGAGATGTTATAAGGTTTTCTCATGAAGTTTAGGAAACCAATATATAAGACAAATAGATTATATTTGATATATATAATTACATACCTAGGCTAGTAGACAGTCAGGGCTGAAGTTGTTACAGAGACTTCTGCACTGGGTTATTTTGTCTTTCATATACCGTGAGATTGTTTAAGGCCATTTTATTACATCATATTACATTATTAAATGTTTTAAAGTGTTTTGAGGAGATGAGATAATTTTGCCAAAAAAGAAAAGGAAGGAGTGTATAAAAGCTCAGCACTTAGAGAATGTATTTGTATTCAAAGTTGAATATGAACAATCATAGTCACTGTTTTCCTTTTTCAAGTCCTTCACCTGGCACGAGGTATCTGCACTACATATCAACGCCATCAGTTGAAGTTTTACCTTTGGTTGAGATAAAACCTATATGAAGAAAATTTTCTTGTTTGTATTAAGATTATTGGGTTTAACCTTTTATTGTAATAGCAGATTAAATATGGTCTTGTGTTGGAGGACTACTTTTGGTGGTAATTGGATTAAGGGGAACCTGTATGTTATTTTATGAGATCACCTTGTTGCCACTGTTCCAAAAATATTTATCAAATGCATATTCTGTGTTATGCATGCACATGCTACCGTGCAGGGATGTAATGATGAAAGCAATATTATCATTGCCCTAGAGTAACTCACAAATAAGGCTGTCAGAACATTTCAGTTTATTAGGGAGTTTGCTGATGATGTACCCATGGCACTGTCAGAATAGGAAAATGGGACCATTAGCCAACCTGAGGATTCAGATAGTCTTCCTGAACATCTGAGTTTTGAAGGATCATAAAGGGAAACTTTCTTATCAACAAAGATGGTTATTTTGGTTACACGGCTTTTTTAAAAAAATTTATTTTTATTTTATTTTATTTTTTAAATTATTGTGTTCAATTAGCCAGCATATAGTACATCATTAATTTTTGATGTAGGGTTCAATGATTCATTACTTGCATATAACACCCAATGCTCATCACCACACATGCCCTCCTAGTACCTACTACCCTGTTATCCCACTCACCCACCCCTCCCTTCTGTAACTGTCAGTTTGGTGTCTGGAGTCCAGAGTCTCTCATGGTTTGTTTCCCTCTCTGATTTCTTCCCACTCAGTTTTCCCTCCCTTCCTCTGTGGTCCTCCACACTATTCCTTATGTTCCACATATGAGTGAAACCATATGATAATTGTCTTTCTCTGCTTGACTTATTTCACTTAGCGTAATCCCCTCCGGTTCCACCCATGTTGATGCAAATGGTGGGTATTCATCTTTCTGATGGCTGAGTAATATTCCATTGTATATATGAACGTGCCATTTTATTTTGTTTATTCTTTATAAATAGGGATGGACGTTTTGTTTTACTTACCCATTCTTTGTTCACATTTCAAATAAAATACTGTAACCAGGCACAATTAAGTTAGACACTTACCTATAGAAACACAAGCTACTGGTGACTCCTAGTTACATTCAATTTTCAGAACTGGTACAAGTATCTCTATTTTTCAGGGTGTAAGGCAGGGATAGAGAGAGAGGAGAGGAATTCCTCTGCCCCCCCACCCAAAAAACTAAGTTTGAAAATACTTATCAAAGAGGGAAGCCAACCAAGTGGTAGGTATAGAAAGAACACTGGGCAAAACATTTCTGACATTTCTGCCTAGTACCATTCAGTTTTGTTTTGTTTTGTTTTGTTTTGGGTTGTTTTGTTGTTTGTTTAATCACTATAGGGATTCCAGAGTATTTCTTGGTATCTCACCTTCCTCTTAATATGTCATTTTCTGTGCTATTCTTATCTGAGAGAACTTAAAACTTTAAACCCATGTATCTATACCTGAAAGTTACTGAGACATGCCTGTTAAATGGCCTAATTCTAGCAAGAAAAATAATCCAGGTAATCTGCATTTGCTCCCCTTTTCTACTTCCATTATATTCATGTATGACTGAGGTCTATTGTCGATAATCCATGTGTTTAAAACCCATGCCTCTCAGCAACCTTTAAGAATCTTTTTCGTTTTCTTTCTTTCTTTCTTTCTTTCTTTCTTTCTTTCTTTCTTTCTTTCTTTCTTTCTTTCTTTCTTTCTTCTTTTCTTTTTTCTTTTCTTTCTTCTTCTCTCTCTCTTTCTTTTTCTCTCCCCCTTCCTTCCTTCCTTCCTTCCTCCCTCCCTCCCTCCCTTCCTCCCTCCCTATAATGCTTATACACTTACTATATGCCTGATATCAGGCTAGGTACCGAGGATTTAATATTAAATAAGCTGATGTGTTCTCTACCCCATGAGGCTTCCATTTTAATGGGGCAGATGCTCAATTTAACAGCAGTGTGAAGTAAAGAGTAAGTTAGGAGATATATATAGGAGAACATGCTTAGTATGAAAGTAGACACTGACAGGGAAAGTGAGGGAAGAATTTCCAAAAAGAGGAATGTACTAATTCAGACATAAAGGGTGAATAAGATGTTTAGACATTAGGCAGTTTACCAGCCCTTAATCAATTAGTGGATTTAAGCACTGATCATCACTGATTGCTTACATTACAATAACAGAGACAAGCAGGCATTATATATCCCTGATACAAGAATACTATACAACCTATGATGTATGATATAGTCTTGGAAAGAAAAAAAAAAGAACCTGATTCAGATTAAATCTCTAGATCTAGTTACCAAATTATAGCAGCTATGGTGGACAGAGGAACATATTAAATGATAAAACAAGATGCAATCAGAATCATCCAGGAATGTGGGGAACTCTATAGGCCATCCAATCCATTTTTTTTCAATTAATAAATTGCAAAGGATGGAAGAGGAATCTGAGATTAAAGGAAACTTAAGAACTTTATTAATCACAATGTATTAAACTTATTAGGATCTTGAGTCACATAAAGAAATTGTAAGTATAAATAATTTCATGTATATGGAATTGATGAGGCAGTGGGATATTTGAACACTACTGGATAGTTGAAGGTTTAGTTAATTTTAAAATGATAAAACAGGATGCAATCAGAATCATCCAGGAATGTGGGGAACTTCCTGGATAGTTGAAGGCTTAGTTAATTTTAAAAAAATATGAAAATTATAATTATGGTAAAAATAGTCCTTATAATTTGGAGATACATATTGAAGATTTTACAGATGAAATAATGTGATGTTGAAATAATATAGGAAGGAGTAAGTGGATGGAGGTATGGGTGAAACAAGATCAGTGTGTGAGTTAATGATATTTGAAACTGAAGAATGGGAAATAGGGCTTTACTAAACTATTTTGTCTACTTCTGTGTATGTTTAAAATTTCCTATTAAAAGTTGAATAAAAAGATAAAAGGCACATATCCCAAGGTTTAAAAATTAGCCATGTGGAAAGGAAAAGTATTTCTGGCAGAGTAAACAGTATACATAGATGTCTAAGCAGAGGTAAGGGAGAATGCCATTTTCAAGGAACGGAAAAATTCAGTATGGAAAGAATGAGAAAGAAAAAACACAAGTTGCAGAGCTGGAGGCATCCATTCATGAAGGATCTTGAAAGCCACATTAAAAGTCTGGATACCATCCTTAGAGCAATAATAAGCCATTGAAAGATCCTAAGCAGGAGTAACCTAATTATTAGGAAAAGCTACAGCCTTGAAAATGATTTTGAAGGAACCTAAGAGAGACACTATGAAGCTGGTTGGTAGACTGTTGCAATAGTGCAGGATGGATGGCAGATGATATGGAAAGTAGATGGAATTGAGAGATGTGGGAGAACTAGATATGAGAGATGTGTGAGGAAAGGGATCGGAGGTGATTTCCTAGATTTCAGGCTTGGATGTCTGGGTAGTTAGTGAGGCCTTACTGAAATCGAGAGCATCAGATGAAGAGCAAACTTGGAGGGAAGTATGAAGAGCTCACTGGAAAGACTGAGTTGGAGGTACCTGTATGCCATTTAAGAGTAGTTGTGTTTGGGTTCAAAATTCAGAGATGTATGGGGTTGGGGGTAGAGATTTGGAGATTGTCAGCAACAAGTCTTGATTAAATCATTCTAGAAGAATATGTATAATAAAAAGAGAAGAAAACAAGGAACAAAATTTTAGAAATACAAACATTTAGGGAATGAGTAGAGGAAAAGGAGCCCATAAAAGTAGAAAGAATGATCATAAAAGTAGAAAGAAGATCAGGCTAATATGATGTCACAAAGGCCAAGAGCAGGGAGCATTTCAAGATCTATTGTGATTAGTGGGATTGAATTCCTGAGAGGGCCAAGTAAGGTAAGAATTACAAATTGTCTACTGTATTTAAGGAAGTTCCTTTTTATTCTTACGTTGTAAGTAGGCTTTTAAAAAGTGATTAGTAAGTATTAAATTACCTAATGCATTTTTTTTGCTGTGCTCATAAAACAACAAAAGCAACAATAATAGTGACTAATTCTTATAAAAAGCTTACTATGTGCCAAGCATTATATATGAATGCTTCATATATTAACTCATTGTATCAGCCAGAGTATCACAGTGTGGGTAATTGAAGAGAATTTAATTAAGGGACTATTTGTGATACTGTGGTCAAGAATAAAAGAGAGTAACAATGGATGGTGAAACCCTTTGGGGCTAACAGCAATGGGAAAGTGTTATCACCTCTTAGCCTTAAGGTGTAGGAGAAGACAGTGGTTGCCAGAACCTGGTGAGGAAAAGCCACTGAACAGGACTCATGGCCATAGTTTTAGGGATGCAGCCATTGCTAAACTATGGCCTGAATTGGAGGAGCCATGTGAATAAATAGAAATTCTTTCTTTTCTGACCAACCAATCTCCTGCTAGTGCTTGAAACCCTCAGAGAGCAAGAATGCCTGATAATTGTATTGTCCATGCAGCTCAGCCTCCTGATACACAGATCAGAGTAGAGAAGGCAAGGGAGTGGATCTGGAGGAGCAAATGTGAAATGTCTAGTACGCCCATTTGGTCTTCACAACAATCCTAAATAAATGCTATTACTTTTACCATTTTACAGATGAGGAAACTGAGGCCCTCAGAGTTAAGCCATTTGCTTGTGGTCACACAGATAGTAACTATTTGCATGCTTACATCATTAATTTTTATTCTTTCTTCTTTACTATATGTGTAAGATTGCAAATACTATTTCAGATGCATTTTACCCCATTTAATATATAGTATTTCTACTATTTTCACTTGAAAATATTTTCCTTATGACTTTTGTTTTTATCCCCTTAATTATTTAGAAGTATATGTTAATTCACAAATGTATGGAATTTTTAAGAGTTATGATTTTTAAATTGACTTCTAAATTTATTTCAATCAGAAAATGAAATGATTATAACAGTCCTTTGAATTTGTTAAGCCTAATACTATAAACATTTATTTGGTGAATTTTGTAATTGTTCCCTGTGAACTTGAAAATTATGTATTCTGTGATTGCCAAATCCGTTATTTATATATGTTTAAGTATAATAAGCTTATTAATTGCATCAATTTAAATTTTCACTATTATGTCACTTTGTATAGGTTAATTTCTTCCTGTAATTTTTATGATTTTTGCTTTTTATATTTTAAGACAATGCCACTATATGAATATGTGTTCAAAATTTCTATATTTTTCTGGAACTTTTGTTGTTATGCAGTGACCTCTTATCTTTAATATTTTTTTTTTGGCTTGTGATTGATTTTGTCTGATACTAACAGAGTGACACCACTTTCTTTTGGTTAGTGTTTCACTGATGCATCTTTTCCCATCATTTTACCTTCAATATTTCTGAATTCTTTTTTTTTTAAAGATTTTATTTATTTGACAGAGAGAGACAGCCAGAGAGAGAGGGAACACAAGCAGGGGGAGTGGGAGAAGAAGAAGCAGGCTCCCAGTGGAGGAGCCTGATGCGGGGCTCGATCCCATAACGCCGGGATCACGCCCTGAGCTGAAGGCAGAGGCTTAACGACTGAGCCACCCAGGCACCCCAATATTTCTGAATTCTGTATCTTAGATGTGTCTTTTGTAAATAGTACTTAGAAAAAAACCCATGACAGAAATCCAAGAAATTCATCATCTCTGACTTTTAAACAGAACATTTAAAAAAATGTATGTTTACTGTAATAATTGAAATATTTAGATTTATTCCTAGTCATGGTTTTTGCTTTTTGATCATCTTACTTATTCTACACTTCTTCTTTCTCTGTTCTTGTTTTCTTTTGGGTTAATTGATTATTCTTCTCATTTAGTTTTTTCATCGACCAGTTTGTAAGATGTAGTATTTTTTTATATATTTTTAAAAAGAATTATTCCAGAAAATTCAGCATGTTTATTTTTCCAACATACATTTAATTAATATTTTTACCCTCTTCTAAAACAATGTAAAGTCCTTAAAATCTTTAATTGCAATTACTGCTCCCTTAACTTTGTTATTATTACCATAAATTTTTAGTTTTATATTTTATCCCACTACAAATTATTATTTAAATTAGAATAACCAGATATTTACTAGTGCCTCTGCATTTTATTTCCTCTTGCTTCTTGATCTTCTATCAGGATCATTTTCTTTTTTGCCTGATGTATGTCATTTAATTTCATTTTAGTGAGGATCTGTCAGTGAGCCAACCCTAATGTTTTCATTGTATAACAATGTCTTGTTTTGTCCTCTTTTGGTAAGATATTTTTACTTGATACAGAATTCTAGATTGAAGATTTTTTCCTTAACATATTGAAAAGATTCCACTTGCTTCTGGCTTGCATTGCTGCCATTGAAAAGTCTGCTGTCAGTATAATTATAGTTTCTTTAAAAGTAAATCTATCATTTAATTCTGTCTTAAGATATTCTCTTAGTTTTTTGTAGTTTTACAGTCACTTGAGTAGGGGACAGATGTCTTTTTATTTATCTTGCTTGATATTTCTTAAGACAGAGAATTTAACTGATTAAAATGTTAGACTTCTCCTTCTCTTTCCATGTTTCAACATTTCCTCTTCTCTGTGTTTCTGTGCTGCAGTTTTCAGATCTGTCTTACTGTTTAAGTTTCCAATTTGAATCATTATATTTTTCATTTATAGAAATTGCTTGATTATTTCTCACATATGACTGGCAGTTTTAAAGTCTCTTGATCTTTATTTATATTACTGATCATTTCATTATTTTTAAACATAATAAAATACTTATTTTATATTTTTTAAATTTATTTTTAATTTCAATTTGATTAACATATAATGTATTATTTTTTTCAGTGGTTAAAAATACTTATATTCTGTTTGATAATTTCAGTATCTGAACTACTTGCATGTCTGATTCTGTTCTTTATTTTTTTTTTCTGTTACATTTGGTAATTTATTTATGTTTTGTAATTTGGGCTGGAAGAAAATATTTCCTAGAGTTTAGAGTATAGGAATAATTTGAGATCTAGGACAAAGCTAAGCTCATGTGGAGAAGAGTTTCATTTTCTTCTGCTAGCTGTAGTCCAGAAACACTTGAAATTCTTACCTGAGGATTTTCAGATTAAATAAGCAGTGTAAATTTACATAAAATCCATGTGCAGTCTAGATTGTGGTTAAAAATTCTCAAGGGTATTCCTCTTCACTCAGTACCAAGGTGGTTCTCTTTGCAGTCCCATTTTGAAGGGTGGATGTTTGGATAGAACTATCTTAACCTAATTTTCACCATTTTTCTGATATCATAGCCCTTTGAAGTCCAGTTTTATGGGGAAAGATCTCTTCATATTCTCTGAGTTAGGAGATGCTGGGCTTTTTTCATCCTCCTATCCACTCTCTCCAATTTTAAAGCCATAAAAATGGAACTGAAAATGTATCAAGATTTGGCAAATGCTCACAAGGTGAAAGCCAACTTTATCTTTTGGGGTTTTGCCTTCACTCAATATTTCTTACTTTCTTGTCAACTCACAGAAAAATTTAATATTTTTTTGGTCTTTTTTGTTCTGTTTTGTTTTGTTTTGTTTTGTTTGTTTTTTGGCAGAATTATTGAAGATTCAATCAGGGCACTTAGTTTACCAGGTTGCTGGAAAGTAAGTTGGCAATATCCATAACCTTGGGAAATCTTGATGCAATATTTCAGAGGATTGGTAGGTGGTTTAAGTCAGATGGTAGTAGGTTAAGGAGGGAGAGGGGAGTGAGGCTATGTGGTGGTAAAAGAAGGGGTTCAGGGCTGCTGGTCTATATGTAGACCCATCCTAGGCTCCTTCTTTCTTTTTTGCATCCACAGAGTCCCCACCTCAAAACTCTACCAGATACTACGTTATCTACAATTTTAGCATTTATTCATTATGAATTAAAACACTAACAGCCTCTTAGAGCCCATTGAAACCAAATTTTATTCTGTTCAAGATTCAGAGCCAGGTAATAAATCTTTATATGATTTACTGATTTCACTGATTCCTGGAATGCTGTGATATTTTCCCCAATATTTTATGATTATTATATTCCAAGTCTTATAATACCTTGTGAGTTCACTGTCAGTCTTGGGTCTCTTTGGGCTAAACTGGCCTTTTTGGAAGCAGTCCTCCCTCTGTCAAGAGATGCCATTTCCAGATCTGTGGATTCAGTATAACTGAATGGAATAGGCAGCCCAGCAGGAGCAGCAGCAAACCGTAAAATCCACAATTTTAAAGTGTCAGGATAAGTATTTCATGGACCCATCCTGTTACTCTAAAATCAGATCAACTGGGAACATACTTTCCAGCCAAATTTTGACAGGTGCAGCTACTGCCATGGCTCTGCTGTTCTTTCTCTAATCTGCCCATCTGCTCCCAGGATTCCTCTGTTTCTCTTAGAAATATTCCCTCTTCTGCTTTCTTTAGCCTCAAATATTCTGGTTTGACATTTAAGACAAGGTCCACACAAATAAGTCAAAGCAGACAGGAACAGAACTATTATATGTAATTAGAGTGGAAAAGGCAGCCAGTCTGAATAACTCCATCCTGCAAACTAGTTTTCTTGTCTATATCAGACTTATTTACCCAATAGTCTCTGATTTTGGGGAGATTTTGCTGACTATACATAAGCAGATAAGACAGCTAATTAAGTTGTTAGTAATGGAAAAAAATGCTTAAATGGATTTATTTATACAAAAGTTTCCATGAATATTATCTAAATACTAAACACTATTTTTCTTTCACAGTAGTTAACAAAAACACGTATTTTGTGCTTTCAAGAGTTCATTAAAATCAATATTTATTAATGACATCTTTATCATTATTAAATTTTGGCATGAATTATGTTGTTGAATTTTTAGTAAGAATCACGAGAAAAAAATGCCACATCACTGGTTATGTTGTATAGCCTTTTCAGCTAAACTAGAAATAAGCTTACAAGCTATACAAAAAGAAGAGGTGGGTTAAATTTTGCTCATTGGCCAGAATTTGCTAACCCCTGCCTTAAAACAATCCTGTAAGAATGAGTTATTATTCTCAGTTTTCAGAAGGAATGGACTAGGAGAACTTGGGTCAAAGTAGCAGAGCTTTCAATACATTTCTAAAATTCTTTCTCTTATTTTACAAAAGCCTATCTGTCTCTCCCTTTCTCTTTTGTGCAAGTTTCTAGGAGGAGCAGAGATAAAAAATGTAATGTTGGATGATAAGTTGGGGGTTTTGGGAGCTCCCAGGGTAAATGACATCTATACGTTTTAAAATCCTGTCTATAAAATCTTCTGTCTGGATTTGGGGACTCATATGGCTGGTACCCCCTACCTCCCTGAAAGCAAACCTAGCTAGGTTGATTTCATCCCAGATCTTGAGAACAGTAGTGAAATAGATTAAGTGTATCTCCTATCCCTTTTCTCTTGTTAGTCAAATACTCTTAGGTTCTTAGAGTCTTCACATTCTCCCTAATATCCTGAGAAAGCCATATTCAAGGAGAAATCTAGTATCATTACATAAATTGTTAATAAATAAGGAGAGAGATGTTACCCTTCTGAAGGGTTTGCAAATTTACTGGGGACCAAGCCCTATATTACAATATTTAATATCTTATTGCTATTTCTGTTATCCATGAGTAACGCAGATGGGAAGAATATTTTTGGTTTCCATAAACAGATGACCATATTTTATATCTGCTCATAAAACTGACTTTAATGTTCCTGAATTTTATTTTATTTTATTTTATTTTATTTTATTTTATTTATTTATTTTTTTAAAGATTTTATTTATTCATTCGACAGAGATAGAGACAGCCAGCGAGAGGGAACACAAGCAGGGGAGTGGGAGAGGAAGAAGCAGGCCCACAGCGGAAGAGCCTGATGTGGGGCTCGATCCCATAACGCCGGGATCACACCCTGAGCCGAAGGCAGACGCTTAACCGCTGTGCCACCCAGGCGCCCCTAATGTTCCTGAATTTTAATCCACCTTGGTGTAATCTTATTTTTTAATAACTAAAAGGCCTAAATAATTGCATATATAACTGTTTCAATGAAATAATAGTTTGTATTTTAGTATGCATTATATTTTGTAGGTAGTTTTATACCATAATGCAGTAAATTTGTATTTGTGAAGTATTCTTAAGCTCAATAAAAGTATAACCCAAAAGACAGCAATATAGTATAGAGAAATATGGCCTAGACATTTTGTACCATTCTCTTTTCCAGTGTCAGGGGTGGAAGTAAAATGTGAAAATATATTGAAAAGAAGGCAGTATATGTGTGTGTGTGTGAGAGAGAGAGAGAGAGAGAGCGAGTGCACACTCTCATATGGGTACTTGTATATGTATCGAAAAAGGACAGTGTATCAGTTATCTACTGTTGTAACAGACTACCCCCAAACCTAGTGGATTAAAGTAATAACCATTTACATGCTGATGATTCTGCAATTTAAGCTAGGTTCAGCCGGTGATTTTCTGCTGATCTTGCCTGATGTCACTCCTGTACCCGTGGTAATCTAGTGGTTCAGGTGTGGTGGGCTGGCCCATGATAGCATCATTTACATGTCTAGGGGTTATGTGGGGCTCTTGACAGAAGCTGCTTGGTTCTTCTTTGTGTAGTTTCTCCAGCAGGGTAGTCCGAGTTTCTTACATGGTGGTGGTAGTATTCCAAAAGAACATGCCCCAATGTTTTAGCACTTATTAAACCTCTTCTTTTGTCATACTTGCAATATCTACTGGCCAAAGCAAGGCATATGGATATACAGAGCATCATTGTGGGAGAGGACTACACAAGATGTGGATACCAGACGGTTTGATTCATTTGGGAGTAGTGTTGTGGTTATAAGAGCTCCCTCCAAAATGTTATGCTGAAAAGGTGATTTTTTTTTTATCACAGAACAAATAGATCCATGATGCATGTTTCACAACTTTATAAGCTGATATCAAGTATTACTATGTTTAATGTTCTGTGCTATGACATTTTAAACAATTATAATTTTTTTCCTAAGATGTCATAGCCTTGCACGAAGGTAGGGAACATGTAGGGAAGCTACATTACAATTCAGAATCAGTACCATCAATGCTTTATAGTACTTAAGAGACTTTTGTTTGAAAGCATGAACTTTATTTGCCAACCCTGCCACTTGCTGTCTTGGACAAGTGCTAAACCTCTCTGTCTCCATTTCCTCAGCTATAATCGTTGATAGCAAGAGTTTGAAGGACATTTATGTACCTCTTCCTATGACAGGCTCATATTAAACCCTGAAAACACATTGTCTAGTATTATTTAATAGTAGCAGAGAAAAATTTCTGTGTATTCTTCCTAGATTCTACAATTATTCTTTATACAAATATCTGATCAGTCTTTTCTTTACTAATTTAAAAATAATTAAGTTATTATTATATATTACATGCAGGCACTACCACCACAAAAGACAAGTAGTTATATCCCCAGTAGGCTCCATTTCCAAGTGGATCTGCTGGCTTGCATACACTTGATTCTCCTAACATTTCCCCCCTGAAATGAATTGAGATTACTTGGGGATCATAAAAATTTTATAGATGTTTGTGTATTCCTATCTCTTGTATAAAGTCCAAGGTGGCAGATTTAATGGAAACAACTGAGGATTTGGGATCAGGGAGACCTGGGTGGAAATCCATCCACTGTCACTTATAGCTATATGACTCTACATTTCAGTTTTTCATCTGTAAAATGGGTTAATAATATAGCCTTAGAAAAGCTGTAAGAATTCAAAGAGATAATGTTTATAAAATGCCTGGCATATACCTAGGCTGAATAAATGGTAATCCTTACAAATAAATTTAAGTGTACTTTTGTAGGGTTATGTGGATTCATTATCTAATCACAGCCTAAAAATTGAGCCTTATGACACCTTGGTGTATGAAAATATTTCTGCTGCCAAAGCTATCACTGTAAGTTTTAATCAAAGATTCCAGATAACTGTGATTACTTTGCATTTCTGTGTCAAGATTGCCTGAGGACATATCCAAGAACAAATAGCCTACTGTCGGATGGAAATATGGAAACAGACTTTGGAACGCTAGCATGCAGCTAGCTCACCATGACTGTTTCTGAAACACTTCAAAATTACTCCGAAAAACATAAAAGACAGAAGGAAACATCAGGGAATATTTATGGAAAATAATCAAGAGAAGATAAATTAGCTTTAGAAGTGTTCTATAATAATTTTCAACTTATATGCTTTTTCAAATGAATATAATCATTTTAGGATTTCAAGGAAAACTATACAAAGCAAAACAAATATCTAAGCACAAACTGAACAAAACCCCATTCCTTCCCCTACCCTAAAGACATGGCCTAATTATGTTCAACCTACTTTAAAGTGACATTAACTCTTTAAAGACTTCAGATTAGTATTTAGTAAACTACATCTTCACTTCAATTAATGGAATCCTAGTAGACTCATAGCCTTAAAAATCTTTTTAGAAACCTCAGGATTCTGGAGGGCCATGGTATAGTAGAGATGAAAGATATATTTGCCTTACCAACCAATTTCAGTCAGGTTTCTTGGTTCCCGTTGGGCCCAAGGTACCTGACCCGGGAGCCTGGGAATGCAGCCTGTAGGGGTTGGCACCTTGTAGATATAGAGCTGAGCAGAGGAAGGGTCCAGTTGTAGAATAAAATGGGATGATCATGGTATGTTTTATTGTGAAGGAGAGCAAAGAATGGAAAGAGGTCAGGAAACCAACCATACTGACATCCAGGAGCAGAGCAGTCTAGGCAGAAGGAGCAGTGGGTACAAAGGTCCCACGGGGAAGTGTGTTTAGCAGGTTCTGTGATGGGTAGAGGCCAGTTTGGCTGAAGCTGACTAAGTGAGGAGGTAGTGGTAGGAGGGAGGGTCAGAGGGCCAGCTGTTGAGATCTGTCAGTCGTTATAAGGGTTTGGATTTGCTGTGTGTGAAACGGAGAGCCTTTGTAGGGTTTTACAGAAAGTGACATTGCATGACTTAGGTTTTAAAAAGAATCATTTGGCTGCTGAATGGGCAATAGTCCATGAGGATGGGGTTGGGGGAGACAAGGGTAGAAGCGCATAAACCAGGTAAGAGGCTTTTGTAGTAATCCTGGCAGGGGATGATGGTGGCTCAGACCAGGATGGTAACAGTAGAGATGGTCAGAAGTGTTGTATCCTCAATATATTTTGAATGTAGATCCAACAGTATTTTCTAATAGAAACTAACAAGGACTTCTTGGCATGTCAACTTCATTTTAGTGTTGTGAATCACTTATTCCAAATTTCTAATAATTAGCTGAGCAAATGATTATAATCCCTCCCAGCTGCTCAAGGCAGCACACTGAATCATGCAGTGATGCATTTGACCTTCCAGACATGCTGGGACTGAGGCAGAAAGGGTAGGGAAAAACAGGGTTTGAACATTGACATCGTCTTGTTAGGTAACTCCCTAGGTAAGGGATGAACAGCCTCACAGACAATGAGGTAGTGATAGCTGACAAAGGAGGCTCTCAGGTGTGGGAATGAGAGATTGGGGTTCAGGGTAGTTTGTGTCCCCTGAAGCCTTTTATTTATTCCTATTCCAGTTTATAAGGTCTTACTCTTTTCTTCTTCAATACCATAACTTCCTTAAAAGGAACCTGGTGAAGCTATGAACTTCAAACTATTGAAATGATCCCTGAATGTATAGTCTTGAGGCTGTGAACTTCAGTGAATATAATTCAACAAATTCTTCCCTAAACCTAAAGTGTGGTTTTTGGTCACTTCAGCCCTGACGTTTTAGGACTTAACAAATTTGTTAGTATTTTCAGAGGAAGCCTCTAGGTAGTTTGTTCCTTAAGCCAAACATTTAGGGATATAAGCTTGTCATTCTCTCTTTAATCTGTTTAATGTCACTAAAAGAAGTGCTAACAGCAGGTCTTGACTCTCACAATTTCTTTGTTTCAGTGTGGCCTTCTATATCTTGCCCTCAGTGCTGTAGCACCCTCCTGGGGACTCATTTTTGTTTGTCAGATTTTCCGGTTGCAAGCAACAAAACTAAATCTGATTGACTAATTTAAGCTGAAAATGCATTTATTGGAGGGCATCTCAAAGAACTGACAGACACACAGGGAGGTTAAGTTTAGGAATGCCTACAAGTAGGCTTACTTGGAGCAGGCAGTTGGTCATGATCAGAGCAGCCTGCTTGATCACTGCTGGAGGCTTCCAGCCTCTGCTTGCTGATTGGCACTGATGTGGCTCTGGTCTCCCCTCTACCCCAGACTCTAATCACTGAATATTTGCATCGTGGCTGCAAGACCTTCAGTCCTGGTGCAAGCACCTATTTGGCTAATCCTAGGTTACATATGTTTAATTTGCAAGGAGAGTTCGTTCTTGGAAATCAGGGAGGTATACATACTTCCTTCACAATATACAATGGAGGATTTTCATCCAGAAGAAAATATTTGGATGCTAAGTAGCAAAACATGGCAAAGGCCATATTAAAACAAAATAATGCAACTGGAAACATTTGAAAGGAAACACATTTGCATAGAAATGCATAACAATTTGCATATACCTTGCATTTGCCCTAAAGGACTCACTCCATGCTCTTGCCTCAGATACTTTTCTATTTAACATGTTAATAGTGTTAACTTGGAAATTTCTCCTTTTTAAAAAACTAACTTTTATGAATTCTTCCCTATTTATCATTTCCTTCCTCTTATTCAATTTTTATTTCTTCCAGTGCATAAACATTCTTTTTTCTTCTTCTTCTTCTTCTTTTTTTTTTGCCTTTTTCATTATTTAACTTCATATTGTTTTTTCCTACTTGTTAAAAAAATCTTGCTTTCCTTTCTTCTCTAATTATAAGAAATGTGATGGTTAGAACCTAAGCAAAGTCATGTAGGTTCTGTTTATTTTCAACCCCATATCCTTAGCCCCTCTCCCTAGCCCCCATGACCCTGACTACCATGACTTTCAGTTTTCTACCATTTCCTAAGTATCCAAGGCCGCATGTATGCCAAAGAGACAGCAATGGACCTGGGAAAGGCAGTGCAGTATAGTGGCTGAGGGTGTGTCCTCTGGAGTCAAACTGCTGTTATCAATTACATTATACAATAATAATGTCTACTTCACTGACTTGTTTACAAGTTTAAATGAATTATTACTTTTATGTGTTTACAACAGTGTCTGCAACATAGTAAGCAAAGTGCAGATGGGAAGCTATCCTTATTATTACTGTTTTCTGTATTAAAGTATATCCATTCCTTGTCCCATTATTCCAGGCCCCTCTTCTATGTCTAAAGCATTAAGATGATGTAAGCAGCATAATGTGTTCATGGATTTAAATGGTCTAAGATATGATCTCAATCCAGGCGACAGATCTCTGTTTCAGCATGAGGTTTATAGAGCTACAAATGTCTTAACCAAAAGAGGTGTTAATGTCTTTTTGGCACCCTGGTGAAGGTGTCTATTTAGAATATGGGCCTCTGAGCTTTTTGATATTCAGTGTAGATAACACCTCAATTTTAATGTCTAGAGTTTCCCTTCTAATTAGATCTTTTAAACCATTAGGTATCTCCCCCACCCCAGACTCCAGTATTTTATTTTGAAAATTTTCAAAGATTACAACAAAGTTGAATGAATTTTACATTGAATGCTCTTATTTCTACTGTAGATTCCTAGAACTACACTGTCATTTTTTTCCCTATTATGTGTAACACTAGATTTAGTTGTAGTAGGGAAGCAACATAGAAAGTATAAAGAGAACCTGGGCTTTACATTCAGTGGCCTGTATTTGAGTCCCTTTTCCTGGCTTAGAGCTATGTTACTAGGGTTGATTTCTTAAACTCCTTGGGTTTAGTTTCTTTATCTGTAAAATGTGAACACTAATACTGACTTTGAAGTGTTGCTTTGAAGATCAAATGACAGCTTAGATGTGTAATAGACACTAAATAAATGTTAATTCTCTCATTGTTTGTATTTTTACATTGTTTATTGTAGACATTTTAAAAATAATTA
Source organism: Ursus maritimus (assembly GCF_017311325.1). NCBI lineage: Eukaryota > Metazoa > Chordata > Mammalia > Carnivora > Ursidae > Ursus > Ursus maritimus. The sequence continues at coordinate 13,317,768 of NW_024423675.1, forward strand.
CACTCCAGACCATTGGCCTTTGTGTAGTGTTTTCATCTTTCAAATCTATGAGAGAAATTGGCACAAGTGATTTAAACAACTGGGTTGGAAACTAAATGTTGTGATAACTTATTGTGGGTCAATCTATTTTGATTATATACTTTCATGACCTTTAGGTGTTCTGTTTAGCTTTTGGGGGCTTTCCTTGTCATTTCAAGTGAGAATTTTATTGTTTAAACCTTTCTCTTTTATTTTCTTGGCACAAGATTGGCATTTCGTTTCTTTGCTTTGAAACATATTGCCTTTGTTAATTTTTACCTTTGGTGTATCCCTTATCTTTGTGACCTTTTCCAAATCTTTTATTTCTGCTTAATTTCTTTTTCTCATTTCTGTGTGTGTAATCTAGGCTTGTTAGTACCTGAATGCTTATTTTCCTCCAAATCCCATTGCTCATTTTTGCCCTATCTCTTCTTCTTTGTGGTATTTCTTGATCTTATTCATGAATTCTACAATCAGGAAACACTTACGTTATTTTTCGGCTTGGCTCCTTTTTCCATTGGGAAAGATACAGACATTTCTTCCATTAATCAAGCTACTTCTTGTGCATTTTTATATGTTATTCTTATTGGTTTTGTAGCATTGTAGTGCCGCCTTTTTTCCTTCCATGTTTCCAAGCTACATTATTGAAAGATGCTTTTATCAGTAAAAATGATTTGATTTTTCTTTTGTTGTTTATACCTTTTAATATGCTACTGCATTTGCCTAACCTGGTCTTAACCTAAACCAATCTACTTTGAATTTTCTCTACATAAAATATTTCAGAAACAAACAATTTAGTTCAAACAACTGTTTAGTAAGCTTTCAATATTATTAGGTTAGTATTTTTAATTTAAGTTTTAATACACTTCTTTAAAAGATGGCTTGTTATTTGATAAATTCTAGCAGATATGGTAGTTTATACTTCTACTTCTCTATTTACCTTATACATATTTTAGTCATAACTGGTGATAGAAGTTTGGCCTGTAGTTGAAAACCAAATAAATATAGTTAAAATTCTAATTATTTGGCACCCTTAATTATAAGAAACAGCTGTGAATAAAAAGGAAACAATAAAACTCCGAGTTTGAGAAATGCAAAAATTAGCCTAGAAGATGTAAAGATGAAAATGTACTAGGTCCAACAGTCTTACAACACCAGTGCCTTATTCTTTCCTGGCTCTTCACTGTGAGAACTGGTGGGGTTTCTGGAGGTAAAACCCACATGTTGGGGGGCCTTTCTAAGACTGTGGCCCTGAGGAGTTTCCCACTTTCATGCAAGTCCATGCTCAACTTCCAAAATTATCATTTAATTACCATCTAATCTTGCTAGTTTGTGGTCCTGTAGCTTCTTCGCCAGGTAAAAAGATTGTGCTGTGATTCTCTGTCTTCACTTGTCTCTCCAGATTTTAGGGGTGCTGATTTGCCCTCCGATTTTCTGCGGGGTCCAATAAAAGTCATTTATTTTCAGTTTGTTCAGCTTTTTTTTTTTTTTCTTGTTGTAAGGATGGGACTGATGATTTCCAAGGTCTTTATATGTTGGAGTTGAAACCAGAAATCCAAGATTGTTTTGCAACACATGGTATTGGAACAATTGGATATCTATACAAAACAAAAAGGAATGTCCATCTGTGCCTTGCATCAATTTTTTAAAAATGACTCAAAATGGAACATAGACCTTGATGTGAAGCCTAAAACTATAAAACTTCTAGAGGAAAACACAGAAGAGAATCTTTGTGATCTTGGTTTAGGAAAAGTTCTCTTAGATATGACACCAAAAGCATAACCCATAAAAGAAAAATTTGATAAACTTGATGTGATCAAGATTAAAAATACCTTATCTTCATAAGTCACAGTTCAGGAAAATAAAAAAAAACAAGTCACCATCTGCATAAAAATATTTTCAAATCCCCGTATCTCTTTTAAAAGACGTGTCCAGAATATTAAAATAATTCTCAAAGCACAATCACTAAAAATGGAACAAACTGATTTTAAAAAATTAAAAAAATATATTTAAATATATGCTTCACCAAGAAGAGATTTGAATGGCAAATAAACACATGCAATTCTAAATATCATTTGTCATTAAGAAAATGCAAATTAAATCCACAATGAGTACTACTGCACACTGCTAGAATGGTTGAAATACAAAAGCTAAACTGCTAGTACCCAGTACTAGCAAAGATGCAGAGCAACTGGAATGCTCCTATATTGTTGATGGGAATGGAAAATAGTATAGCTACTGTGGGAAATAGTTCAGCTGTTTCTTATGAAGTTAAACATGTGCTTACCATAAGGTCTAGCATTACCACTCTTAGGTAGCTTAAAAGAAATGAAATATCTGTACCCTAATGTTTATAGCAATTTTATCTGTAATAGCTCCAAACTGGTAACTAAAATGTCTAGCAGCTGGTGAATGTATATACCAACTGGGATCCATCCATAAAATGGAATGCTCAGCCATAAATAAAATGGACTATTGATACAGGCAATGGCATGGATGGATCGAATCTCATAGATACTGTGTTAGGTGAACAAAACAAAACAGTTCCAAATGGCTCTATATTCAATGATTCCAATTGTATAAGATTCTGGAAAAGGCAAAAGAATAGGAGAGAAAACATTAGTGGTTCAGGTAATAGATGTAGAGGGATGTCTTGGGCTGCTACAACAAAAATGCCATAGACTGGATGGCTTAAACACAATAGAAATTTATTTCTCATGGTTCTAAAAGCTAGGGAATCCAAGATCAGGGTGCTGGAAGATTCAGTATCTGGTGAGAGCCCACTTTCTGATTCATAGATGGCAATCCTTTTGCTGTTCCTTCACATGGTGGTAGAGCTCTGTGGGGTCTCCTTTTTAAGGGCACTGATTCCACCAATGAAGGTTCTACCTTCATGGCCTCAGCACCCATCTCCTAATATCATTACATTAGGCATTAGGTTTCACCATAAGAATTATGGGGATGGGGGACACAACATTAAATCTGTAGAGGGGAGGACTTGACTACAAAGAGCCACAAGAAGATTTTATAGAGTGATGGGCCTGTCGCGTTAGTTGGGTTTTGGTGAGGGCTACACACTTCTCTGCAGTTACCAGAATCCATAGAACTGCACATAGAACTGAACACTAAAAAGTATGAAATTTGTTGTTTATGTAAACTGTGTGTCAATAAATAAAAAAAGAAGTCAATAGATAATCTATAAAACTAAAAATCAAGAATTAGCAAAAGATGTTAGCATAAATATATATCATATTCTTTTTTCTTTTTAATTTTCTAAATATTGCCCTTAGGGCAAAGCATTTGGTACATGTTAATTCATGAGGGTTTTTTTCACCTTTTGTAATGCCACCAACTTTCATATTTAAAGAGACTATATTTACTAAATAACAGTTAATATAGAATATAAGGCTCTTTTTATATTAATAAGATTTTTTTAGTCAATATCTTTTTTAAAGTTTATTTATTTACTTAAGTAATCTCTATACCCAATGTGGGGCCTGAACTCATGACCCAAAGATCAAGAATTGCATGCTCTCCAACTGAGGCAGGCAGGGACCCCTAGTCAATATCTTTTAATGGATGTTATCTGCTATGTTCTACTGTATCTGAACAATAATGATGGTACTACATGGTCTTCAAAGTTTATAATTTCAAATTAAAGTATGTCTATCAGACATACTTTATTCTGTGTGCCTACTCTCTGCCACTTTGAGAATGCATATCCATTTATTTTGCTTCTACTATTTTATTTGTGAAGCATAATTTTAGTGGTTCACGTGTAGAATCTTTTAATCGGTGAAACTAGGAGCTGGTTTTTTTAAAGAATTAATAAGATCGATAAACCTCTGGCCAGACTTATCCAAAAGAAAAGGGAAAGGACCCAAATAAATAAAAGCATGAATGAAAGAGGAGAGATCACAATCAACACCAAAGAAATACAAACAATTTTAAGAACATATTATGAGCAGCTATATGTCAACAAGTTAGACAATCTGGAAGAAATGAATGCATTCCTAGAGACATGTAAACTACCAAAACTGAACCAGGAAGAAATAGAAAACCTGAATGGACCATAACCAGCAAGGAAATTGAATCAGTAATCAAAAATCTCCCAACAAACAAGATTCCAGAGCCAGATGGCTTCCCAGGGGAATTCTACCAAACATTTAAAGAAGAATTAATAACTATTCTTCTGAAACTGTTCCAAAAAATAGAATGGAAGGAAAACTTCCAAACTCATTTTATGAGGCCAGCATTACCTTGATCCCAAAACCAAACAAAGACCCCATCAAAAAGGAGAATTACAGACTAATATCCCTGATGAACATGGATGCAAAAATTCTCACCAAAATCCTAGCCAATAGGATCCAATAGGACATTAAAAGGATTATTCACCATGACCAAGTGGGATTTATTCCTGTGCTGCAAGCGTGGTTCAACATCCACAAATCAATCAATGTGATATACTACATTAATAAAAGACAGAACAAGAACCATATGATCCTCTCAATAGATGCAGAAAAAGCATTTGACAAAGTACAGCATCCTTTCTTAGTTAAAACTCTTCACAGTGTAGAGATAGAGGGTACATACCTCAGTATCATAAAAGCCGTCTATGAAAAACCCACAGCAAATATCATTCTCAATGGGGAAAAACTGAGAGCTTTTCCCCTAAGATCAGGAACACAGCAGGGATGTCCACTATCGCTGCTGCTATTCAATATAGAACTAGAAGTCCTAGCCTCAGCAATCAGACAATAAAAAGAAAAAAAAAAGGCATCCAAATTGGCAAAGAAGTCAAACTCTCATTCTTTGCAGATGATATGATACTTTATGTGGAAAACCCAAAAGACTCCACACCAAAATGGCTAGAATTCAATTAAGTGGCAGGATATAAAATCAATGCACATAAATCAGTTGCATTTCTATACACCAACAAGACAGAAGAAAGAGAAATTAAGAAGTCAATCCCATTTACAGTTGCACCCAAAACCCATAAGATACCTAGGAATAAATCTAACTAAAGAGGCAAAGAATCTATATTCAGGAAACTATAGAATACTCATGAAAGAAATTGAGGAAGACACAAAGAAATGGAAAAATGTTCCATGCTCGTGGATCGGA
>NW_024423675.1:13322933-13324186 GCF_017311325.1 Ursus maritimus
GGAAGAACAAATATTGTTAAAATGTCTATGCTACCTAGAGCAATCTACACATTTAATGCAATCCCTCTCAAAATACCATCAACTTTTTTCACAGAAATGGAACAAATAATCCTAAAATTTGTATGGAATGAGAAAAGACCCTGAATAGCCAGAAGAATGTTGAAAAAGAAAACCAAAGCTGCTGGCATCACAATTCCGGACTTCAAGCTCTATTACAAAGCTGTAATCATCAAGACAGTACAGTACTGGCACAAAAACAGACACATAGATTATTGAAACAGAATAGAGATCTCAGAAATGGATCCTCAATTCTAGGGTCAACTAATATTCAACAAAGCAGGAAAGAATGTCCAATGGAAAAAAGACAGTCTCTTCAACAAATGGTGTTGGGAAAATCAGACAACCACATGCAGAAGAATGAAACTGGAGCATTTCCTTACACCACACACAAAAATAGACTCAAAATGGATGAAAGCCATAAATGTGAGACAGGAATCCATCAAAATCCTTGAGGAGAACACAGACAGCAACCTCTTGGACCTCAGCCACAGCAACTTCTTCCTAGACACATCGCCAAAGGCAAGGGAAGCAAGGGCAAAATGAACTATTGGGACTTCATCAAGATAAAAAGCTTTTGCACAGCAAACAGTCAATAAAACCAAAAGAGAACTGACAGAATGGGTGAAGATATTTGCAAATGACATAATCAGATAAAGGGCTAGTATCCAAAATCTATAAAGAATTTCAACACCCAAAGAACAAAAATTCTAATCAAGAAATGGGCAGAAGACATGAAAAGACATTTCTGCAAAGAAGACCAAATGGCCAACAGACACATGAAAAAGTGCTCAACATCACTCAGCATCAGGGAAATACAAATTAAAACCACAATGAGATACCACCTCACAACAGTCAGAATGGCTAAAATTAACAAGTCAGGAAATAACAGATGGTGGTGAGGATGTGGAGAAAAGGGAACCCTCTTGCATTGTTGGTGAGAATGCAAGCTTGTGTAGCCACTCTGGAAAACAGTATGGAGGTTCCTCAAAAAGTTGAAAATAGAGCTACCCTATGACCCAGCACTATTGGGTATTTATCCCAAAGATACAAATGTAGTGATTTGAAGGGGCATATGCACCCTGGTGTTTATAGCAGCAATGTCCACAATAGCCAAAATATGAAAAGAGCCTGGATGCCCATCGACAGATGAATGGATAAAGAAGATGTGGTATATATATATATATATATATATA